>NC_045548.1:2430000-2730000 GCF_009769535.1 Thamnophis elegans
GTTGCCATGCCTTTATTGTATGCATTTTTTGGGGGGAGTGTTAGTCAAACTGGATGCCTAGAAGAACTAGGAATGGCCCATTATTTCTTTAACAATACATGGCCAAATTTAGCTTGCTTCCCTCTGGTACTGCAGGGAAATACTTTAACATTTCCCCTGCTGGACACACCTGTTTATACAGAGCAGATATGTAAATCCTGCGGCCGGCTGAATAATTGGTGTCTGGACGTATTGAATAGAAAGAGAACCTTTTCAGTTGAGACAGATTATTGATAATGTTTATTGCTTGTCTGGGCACCCATGTCTCAAGCTAATGGAATGTGTGACTTCCAACAGCATCACTGTTTATGCCAGCAAACCGGATTAGAACCACAAGTTTTTCACCTCTGGTGTAAACGCGATCCTGGCTTGCTGCTTGCTTAAAATAATATTAAGCCAATATTAAACCAATGTGGATTTGTGTGTGAATAAGTGTTGAAGAACTTAATTTCTTTTATTTTTAATTTAACTTGAAAGTGAAGTAGGGAAATAAGGGAGAAATGCTTTGGACTGCCTCTCATTTTAACTTCATATGGTAAACTTGAAACAGCAATTATAAAATATAAGCCTTCCAAGTTGCATTATATTTTTCACGTTCCCCACGCAGCATAGCCCTTTGGAAGTTAGGGTACCTTCTCTGGGTACCTTCAGTGGATCAATGCTGGCTGGCGACACCTAGGAGTAGGGCCTTCTCTGTTGCCCTATGGAATGAGCTGCCCCCTGAGATCCGGGCCCTACCCACTCTCATGGCCTTTCGCAAAGCCATTAAAACCTGGCTTTTCCAGCAGGCCTGGGGCTGTTGACCCCTTGAGGGTGGTCCAGCCCCGTCTGATTGGCTGTCTGTTATGTTCCTTTTTAACTTGTTGTGTCCCATTGTTTTATTTTATTTTATTTTTTCAATTTCATATATACATTCACAATTATATAATCTCATAACTGTTATTAATAATATGTATTTATAACAATTTTTCCCTACTGTTGACAATATACTTCAAGATTGCTTTTTTATCATCCCATAGATCCATCTTATCTTACAGCGGTCCTACTTCTTCTTCCCTTCCTCCCTCTTTCCTTCCCTCGTTTCTTCTCTCCTACTCCCCTTCCTTCCCTCCCTCCTTCCCCTTCCCTCCTTCTTTCCTTCCCTCCTTCCTTCCCTCCTTCCTTCCTTCCCTCCTTTCTTTTCTCCTTCTCTCCTTCCTTTCCCCCTTCCTTTCCTCCTTCCTTCCCCCTTCCTTCTCTCCTACGTTCCCTCCTTCCTTCCCTCCTTCCTTCCCTCCTTTCTTCTCTCCTTCCTTCCCTCCTTCCTTCCCTCCTTTCTTCTCTCCTTGTGTCCCATTGTTTTAATAATTCTTTTTAATTCTTTTTTCATTTCTGTAAGCCGCCCGGAGTCCTCCGGAATTGGGCGGCATAGAAATTCAATAAATGAATGAATGAATGAATGAAAGTTGGTAAATTTTTATAACACCTTTTTAAAATTTGTTTTTAAGGATGGAATAGACAGAGATCCTACTATTTTAAGAAGTATAGCAGTGTCAGCTTGCAGACAGTTTTTTCAGTGGAAGGTAGCTTGAAAAGGATATCATCCACCCAGTCTTTTTAAACTTGGCATATACCTACATTGACTAGACCTAACGATTCTGGTTTGTATGCAGGATGTGTGGCTTCCTTTTGTAATTTATTCTGAAGGCTGCATATCTCAGTGTGAGATGTAAACTGGTTTCACAGAAATGCCAGTTATTTCCTTGATTGGGTTGTGAATAAGTCCCACAAATATTGGAGCTTTATTTGTTTTCATATAAATAAGGAAGAAGTTATGAATGAAGAAGCATGTGAATCTGATCTAATATGTACTCAGCCAATGTTGTTTGAAACAAACCCAGATGCGCTTTCATAACATCACTTTTGTGCAGAAACAAGACAATTATTTGTCCAAATTCTCCTAAATCCATTTTATCTGTATACTATGGTGTTCTATAGCAGTGTTTCTCAACCTCGGCGACTTTAAGTCCTGTGGACTTCAACTCCCAGAATTGGATTTATTACATTTATATGCACAGCTGGCTGGGGGATTCTGGGAGTTGAAGTCCACAGGACTTAAAGTCGCCAAGGTTGAGAAACACTGTTCTATAGTATACCTTCATATTATAAGCTTTATATTTCAGTAATTTGAAATTCATTTAATTGCACAAAGTTTATACTTAGTTTTGTATTATTAGCTGGGATAAGGGAATTAGTTTTAAAAATACTTCTTTTAAGTATTTTGTCCAGTATGGTAGTTTTCTGGTATCTTGCGTTGCACATGTGATCTTAGACACATACAAGGATAAATAATTTATATGTATTCCTAAGTTGGGAAAGATAAAATTTTTTAAACTTAGCATGTTATCTATTAGATCATGTTAATAAGTTAGAAATCCCACAATTTCTTTGAACATTGCCCACATATCTTCCAAGTTTTCCATCCAACTAGGGTATTTGCAGACAGCCTGTACTTGAATTTTAAAATTATGCCTTAGTAGATACATGATTTTAGTGGAATAATTTCTCATGTAGAGAAAGAGTCCTGTGCTTTAAGTTGTGAGTTATAAGCAGTCCTTTTTTTTATATAATTCTTTAATTCTCAAAACAAACAGATAGAATCTAGGCTGAACGATGTATGGAAATAAAGGTTTACTTGATTGTATGGAAGAATTATACCCAACTGATTATTAACTAGTAAATTGCATTAGGGTGTTAATAGTAATTTGGCTTATTTTTACATAGGAGAATGTCCGCAGCTAGCACAAAAAATGGAATGAAGGTTATTTGCCTCATAATAGGTTATTTGCTCAAATTTCTAGACTGTGGTGGACAGGTTGTTAAACCTTAAAAAGAGTGTTTTGGATGTGACTAAGCATTTAAGGGACACAGTGGCTCAGTGGCTAAGACGCTGAGTTTGTCGATCAGAAAGATCGGCAGTTCGGATCCTAGCACCGCGTAATGGAGTGAGCTCCCGTTACTTGTCCCCGCTTCTGCTAACCTAGCAGTTTGAAAGCATGTAAAAAATGCAAGTACAAAAATAGGAACCACCTTTGGGGGGAAGGTAACAGCATTCCGTGCGCCTTCGGCGTTTAGTCCTGCCGGCCACATGACCACGGAGACGTCTTCGGACAGCGCTGGCTCTTCGGCTTTGAAACGGAGATGAGCACCGCTCCCTAGAGTCGGGAATGACTAGCACATATGTGGGAGGGGAACTTTTACCTTTACCTAAGCATTTAAAAGCATTTTTTAACAGCTTAAATTTTTGAAAAGTGGCAAGCATAGTTGAAGAGGGATAATAGTTGCCACTTCACTCATGCAGTAGTTGTTGAATCTTTTTGGCATTTCTGAGGTTGTCGAGGATAAAAGGCAACAACAGTTCGTTTGCAGCCATTTAAAAGGTATAAAATTGTCTTCATTCTATTAGCTTGAATAGTGTTAGCATATTGAACTAGCATGGCCACTATTGAGAGGAAGCTGTGGGAGATTAGCAATAGCAATAGCAGTTAGACTTATATACCGCTTCATAGGGCTTTCAGCCTTCTCTAAGCGGTTTACAGAGTCAGCCTATCGCCCCCACAGTCTGGGTCCTCATTTCACCCACCTCGGAAGGATGGAAGGCTGAGTCAACCTTGAGCCGGTGAGATTTGAACAGCCGAACTGCAACTAGCAGTCAGCTGAAGTGGCCTGCAGTACTGCACCCTAACCACTGCGCCACCTCGGCTCTATTAGATTGTATTACAAAAGCCTCCCCCCCTCCCAACCTCCTCCTCATGCTGCCAGATAGGATGGCGGTGATGCATTTTTTTAAACCAGCTTTTTTGAGAAGTTGGCCAAACATTAAATAAAGAATGAACCGCCTTCAGGTATCAATAATCTTACCTGCAGTCTGAAGAATGGGGTAGAGCTTCTTAATGTGAGAAGAAGCTGAAGCTGTTAGATATGACTTTCTGCTGAATGTGTGGACAATATATCATAGCAATAGCAATAGCAATAGCAGTTAGACTTATATACCGCTTCATAGGGCTTTCAGCCCTCTCTAAGCGGTTTACAGAGTCAGCATATTGCCCCCAACAACAATCCGGGTCCTCATTTCACCCACCTCGGAAGGATGGAAGGCTGAGTCAACCTTGAGCCGGTGAGATTTGAACCGCCGAACTGCAGATAAGTCAGCTGAAGTGGCCTGCAGCGCTGCCCCCTAACCACTGTGCCACCTCGGCTCTTTAGCATGAATCATATGAGTAAGCATACATAGGCCTTTTGTTTTCTGCCACGTTTGAATTGCTGATTAGAAGCTATATATTTTTATAATAAGATGCTGGATTTTTATTTTCTCATACCAATTTCTCATACCAAGATAGCAAGCCAACAGAAACTTTAACAAAAAAGCAGCCTCTATTTATACATTGTTGATTTATTGGAGCTTCGTCCTCAGTTACCTACCTGAATTTCCAAGCATTGATAGTAAATAGCTGTGATATTAATATATTAATATTATTTTTTTTAAAGTATGGTAGACTTAATCTTACTTTGAATCAGAGCATTTAATATCCTAAAGCAGGTTTGTTAGGATTTCTTAGGAGACCTATTGCAACAAAAACTCTGTTGTCATAAGAAAAAATATTTTGTACTGATTGAGGAATGATGAAATGTTTGTTTTAAAAGAAATAAAACTTTTGAAAGAAAAAAAGAAAAAATATTTTGCATGCTACATTTCTATTCTGACATTCTTCCAAGATCCCAACGTCATCTATGCAATCCTTCCTCTCTCATTAGCATTTTATTGTTGTACCAATTTATGGCATAGATTTAAACTATTTAAATGTTTGGGCTATAATCTCCCTGTGGCTGAATAGCTTTATTTTTTCTTCATCCAGGCAGCACCTGGGAACTGTTGACTGTAATTTTAGGAACTTGAGAGATCCTGGTTTAAATTTCTTTTTTTCTTTTTTAAACCTCTCTCTCTTTTATTATGAATAAATACAGATAGGTGACTTGAACTCCCGTTGAGTCCTTTCCTTTGTTTATCATGAAGTTTAATAGAGAACCTCTCAGAACTTGAAACCTTGTCTGTTATTTTGTGATTTCAAATTGGTCCTGAAAAAAGTTGTTGGCTTAACATGGCTTTTGGAACTTTTGGAACTTTTGGGGTGGTTTTGTATGAAACTGTTAATTCTGGGCTGAAATGAAATCAGCTATCAAAGATTAGTGGTTAGAGCAGTGTTTCTCAACCTTGGCCACTTGAAGATGTCTGGACTTCAACTCCCAGAATTCCCCCAGCCAGCATTCGCTGGCTGGGGGAATTCTGGGAGTTGAAGTCCAGACATCTACAAGTGGCCAAGGTTGAGAAACACTGGGTTAGAGTTTCCTATAATGAAGGCTCCAGAACTCCAACCAAGTTTATTCCTACGATCTCATTTGCATTGATTTGCTTTGAAGGGAGGTGTCCTCTCCACTGTCCCTTGAGTTTCCCTTGCCTTTTTTCTCATGGCATCCTAATTTTGTATTAGCACTGCTTACTCTCCTCTTAGATAAATGCTTCATTGTAGTACTGGTCGCAACAAACAGCAATTGTGCTGCATTCTTAGAATGAATGTCTGCTGTGTTCTCAGTAGTTATGGGTAAAAAGGGGACACTTTAGTCTGTAAGAGCGAGCGCCTTTCTCTGTCTTTCTGGGCATTCCCCCCCCCAAAAAAAAAAACTTTTTTGTTTTTTGTTTGTCTGCAGTTATCAGAATGTTACCTGCTAGCAGTATTTAATACATCGCATTTTTGTACATAAAATGTGTGACGACTTGAAATGAAATCTCTCTTTCTAATTTGGAGCGTTGCTTCAATGGCACCACAGTGAACATCTGCGTGGTAGAGGAAACTGTTTTTCAGGAACCTCTTTCATCAACAGAATCACCCAAACATATTTATACCTGGGCTTTCCCTAGCAAATAGCACGTGAGATATTCCTTGTCCTAATCCAATTTTGTTTCTTTAGGAAAGGGGAAATGGAAACTTAAGGCAAAAAAATATTTTTTTTTCTAGAAGGAAAAGTCTCTCCGTTTTTCTATGAAGCTAAAAAGAGATGTTCTCTGAGAATCAAAGTTAGTAATATAATTAATGAATTAATGCTCAAATTAACTAACTTAAAAGTTTAATTTAATTTTGTTTTCAGATGTGTCCCCACTAGCATGTTTTATTTCCATTCAGATCTCTCTTTATAAATGAAATATAATCCAGGACTAAATCAGGTCAACTTCCACTAGAAAGTCTTTCTCAGAAATCCCATCTTATTACTAATAGCTAAAGAATGCATTTTTGGGGGTAGCAAAATGGTTTTATTCTTGTTTGCTTCCGTGACCCGACAAAGCTGCGGCGCGAAAACCGCGACCTCATCAACGCGCCCACAACAGCGCGCCAACAACAGCACGCCGACAGAAGCGCGATTTAAGTTAAGGTAAGGGTTAGGTTTAGGGTTAGGGTTAGGTTAGGTTCAGGGTTAGGGTTAGGTTTAGGTTTAGAGTGTGCTTCTGTCGGCGCGCTGTTGTCAGCGCGCTTCTGCACTCATTCGTCGGCGCGGTTTAGAACTCGCGGTTTTCTCGCTGCGGTTTCATCGGGCGTGCTTTTGTTGGGCACACTTTTGTCGGTGAACTGTTTGCTTCACTTCAGATGTATAAAAACAAGTTGTTAGGGGCAAAACTACAGTTGTTTTACAGGGTTTTTTATTGCCCATGGTTTCAACAGTATGCAACACGATTGGCTTTTCCACTTAAATTTAAGTGATTAGGAGAAGGCGTTGTGGGGAAGACTTTTGAGTTCAGTTTAGCACTGAAAACAAGATTGTAAGGCTTGCATGTTTACAAGCACTCTTATTTTCAGATTACATATAATTTATTTCTGGCTTTGGTGAGCTTGCATTTTTAATTAAGCAAGAGTAGTAGATTCTGCAAGGCTGGATTTTGCTCATCTGTCTCTGCTATAAGGCAGATCACCCAATCATTTCATTATGAAAGGTAATGATGAAATAATACGTATGTAATGTGAAAACACAGTATAATGAAAGTGTCAAATTCTATTGTCCTCTCTTTACGCTGTCAGTGTGTTCCACTCGAGTGATTAATACGGCACGATCTTATCTTTTTTTTAAGGAGTGCCCCTGGGTTTGTCTTTCTAATGTGCCCCAGATAGCTTACTGCTTTGAATGTATTTCCACTCTGATTTTGGAAAATGGCACAAGGGAAGGTAAAAAACATTAGGAAAGCTAAAACTAGTTATAGAAGCTATTTTTGTCCCACATTCTTTTGTATAGTAGCTCTGCAGGGATTGTGAGCCTGTTAATAGCAATGTGTCATAATAGCATATCCCTTTCATTTATTACTTGAGATTCAGTCTGCAGTAAATTTAGAGACTGGAAATGCATTATAGACTAAAAGTCAGCCCTCCCTAATTTACTGCCAAAGATAATAAGAACTGAAACGGCATCATCTGGAAGGCATCAGATTGAAAAAGGTTTAGCCTTAGATTCCCTACAATTCCCTCCTTGCTTCGTTCCGTTTCAGCATTGGCAGCAATTTGAATAAAACAAACGTTAACTTTTACTTTCAGTTTGCTGATCTGACTACTTCCAGAAGTTTAACTTCTCGCTTTCCTATCAATCTGCAAAAACTCTGAGCGGTTTGCAAAACTTCCTCATTATTGAATCGCACCTGTTTCAATTTTCTTCCTTTTTACGACCCTGTGTCATAATTAATTGCTGTAGGTTCACCGACAAATGCGCGCCCGACAAATCCGCGCCGACAAAAACGCCACGACAAAACGGCGACGTTGGAAGAGCGCCCACTAAAGCGCGTCAACAAAAGCGCGCCATTGAAAACAACGCGAAAACAACAGTAACAACGTTAACAACCCTAACCCTAATCTAAAACCCCTAATTGCGCTTTTGTTGGCGCGCTTTAGTGGGTGCGCTTTAGTGGGCGTGCTTTCAATGTTGCCATTTTGTCACGGCAGTTTTGTCGGGCGCGCACTTGTCGGGTCACGCTACTGTTAAACATCCTACAGAATTTATATCACCTGGAGTTTTCTTTAATTCTTTTCAGTGGGCATTTGTAATACAGGTAGTCCTGTCTTATGGCCACAATTAAGCCCCTAATTTCTATTAATAAGCAGGACAATTAAATGACTTTTGCCCCATTTTATGACTTTTCCTGCCACAGTTGTTAAAGTCAATCATTGCAGTTGTTAAATTAGCGACAGAATTGTTCAGCGACACTGGCTTCCCCGTTGACTTTGCAAAAGGTGACACAGAAACCGTCATAAAATA
The DNA here is from genome assembly GCF_009769535.1 of Thamnophis elegans. Lineage (NCBI taxonomy): Eukaryota > Metazoa > Chordata > Lepidosauria > Squamata > Natricidae > Thamnophis > Thamnophis elegans. The sequence goes on from NC_045548.1 coordinate 2,438,368, forward strand.
TGAACCAATTGCTAAGCATCCCAATTTTGATCACATGACCATGGGAACATCGCAAACGGTTGTTACATATGAAAAATGGCAGCAAATCACTTTTTTTAAAGTACTGTTCTAACTTTGAACAGTTACTAAACAAACTGTTGTAAGTCAAGGACTACTTGTTTTGCTATCTATATACAAGGAATTCAGTCAATCAACGGTTAAAGCTAAATTGGCATTAAATAAGGGTCAATGGAGTTCATTGGGGGGGTGCTGGACTTGTGTCTCTTGTGGCACCACAGTGATATGGGCGGCGGCCAGCTGGTTTCCAGGGCTCCGGTACATGTGAAGATCAGCTGGCCGGCATGCATGTGCGCATTGGAAACCAGAAGGGCAGCTGGTGACAGCGCATGTGCCCACATAGAGGCCTCTGCATGCCACAGGTTTGCCATCACAGGTATAGGTTAATGTAATGTAGCAATAATATAATGTAAGTTAAGAAAATGATTTGACTGACTTGGAAATACCAGTTTTCCTGCCAAGATTTTGCAAAATTTCTGATTAGATACAGAAGCATGGCGGAATATTTCTTGCCACTATAGGACAAAACATACTTCTGGTTTATGACTGCAGTGTCTAAGGCCTATAGTAGTACCGTAGTAATTTCCCAATGGGTAAGTGAGTGAGTACTGACTGGGTTAAGAACTATTTATGATAATTGGGGGGGGGGGAAGGCAGCCTAAGGTCAGGCAATATTGCCACGGATATGTAATCTCTGCCTGCCTGAACAAGAGATTATATAAAGAAAATAATTTCCCTTGGGCTGTTGTTAAAAAGAAAAAAAAAGGGGGGGGGACTTCTGAAGCCTCTGCGACTTTTATTTTTTTCGATTTTTAGGAAGCCCGTTTCCTGCACAGCTGTGAAAGGAAAGGAAAGAGCAATTTGAATGTGGTTGCAGAAAGGGACTAGAGTCTTTAAACTATAAAAGCAGTCCTAAGCCTTTAAGGCCGTTGACTTGACTGCCTATTGAGCCGTAAAGGAGAGAAGAGTTGGTGGCAAAGGTCACCCGCTTTATAAGGGGCAAACGTGGAAGGAATTCTAGTTTTCCTCAAAAGCTTAGTCTTTACAACGGATGGGTATGAAACGCCTGTCTCTTTGTCTCCATGCAAATGGAAGATAACGCAGCATAGAATTTGAAGCACAATGCTTTGGCAACTGCCCCCACCTCGCTATTTTGAAGCTGGCAAAACATGCCAGACAGCATTTTAACACTTGCTTTAAGAATCGGGAGCAGTGAATTAATGAGTTGGGAAAGAAAATAAGACGTTGCCCATATATTTTAAACTGCTTTCAGCTGGCAGTCCCGAGCTTTAGAGAAATGTAAGAGAAACACTGCTCATATTCTGCAGAAGGGTTCCACCACAAAACCGCGGAGGACAAAATCGCGCTCGACGAAAGCGCGTACGTGACGTCATCACAGCGCGACGAAAACATCGCGCTGTGATCGATAAATGTAAAAATAAAGCGAAAACCTTACCCTAACCCCCCCAAACCTAACCCTAAACCTAACCCTTAACCTAACCCTAAATCTAACCCTAAACCTAACCCTTAACCTAACGCTAAACCTAACGCTAACCCTTAACCTAACGCTAAACGTAACCCTAACGCTCTAAATCTAACCCTAACCCTTAACCTAACCCTAAACCTAACCCTTACCTTTATGTGAATCGGCTTGCTTTAATTTTATTTTTATTTCAATTTTTAATTTTTTGCGTCGCGCTGTGATGACGTCAAATGCGCGCTTTCGTCGAGCGCGCTTTTGTGGACCGCGGTTTTAACGGGTCACGCTGCAGAAGTCTCTATGTCTATTAGGCAAATATCTGGGGATCATTTGCCAATTCAGGCCCAGCCAGTGGAGGATCAATCAGATTTTATGTATAATCAATACTGCTGTTGCATATGAACTTAACGATATCATGGAATATTTAAAATGTTATGGGTGTTCCTTCTTGGAATTATTTAAAAATACCATAGCATTCTTTAGAAATAATTGCTCTCTCTCTCCCTCTTAAAAGTAAGATTATATTTTCCCTTTTAATGTCAGATTTGTATATTTAATTCCATTTATGTGCGTTATTCATTTACCAGTGTCCTCAAGATAGGAGTTGTTTTGATAAATAACGGCTTGCTTTTGTCAGGTCAAAATTCATGGGTCACACATACTGTATCACATAAGATAAAAAAAAAATACTGAACATCCTGTTCTAGGGCTGAGATATTTAATTGAACTGCTCGCCTTCAGGCTGCTGAATTCAGAAGCCTACACTTTATTATTATTATTATTTACTGAAAGGTTTGAGATATTTTGTAATTCTTTTTTTTTTTAAAAAAACTAGTATTTCAGTCTTATCTGTTCGATTTTAGACGTAGATTTGATTTGTTGTGAAATCCAGAACTATGCAATGCTTCGGAGTTTCTTGCAAATAAAAATTGGTATACCTATTTCCTAATAAAGAATATTTGAAAAATCAAAAAAAAATATTTGGAAAAAAAAGTATATTTCCTGAAAGCAGAATATTTTAAAAAATAATTATGATAATAATAAAGTGACTGGGCTTTCCCAAATAATTACCCCCCCCCCCACTTTTTGACTGCCAGAACTTTAGACAGTAACTCCCATTATTGCCATGATTGATTGGAAACTTTTGGTGTCCTACAGATAATTCCAAAGAATTCTTCTACAGCTTTGTTCCCCAACCTCAAGCCATCTAGGTGTGCTTAAGTGTAAACATCAGAATATGGCTATAGCAATAGCAGTTAGACTTATATACCGCTTCATAGGGCTTTCAGCCCTCTCTAAGTGGTTTACAGAGTCAGCATATCGCCCCCAACAACAATCCGGGTCCTCATTTCACCCACCTCGGAAGGATGGAAGGCTGAGTCAACCTTGAGCCGGTGAGATAGCAATAGCAATAGCAGTTAGACTTATATACCGCTTCATAGGGCTTTCAGCCCTCTCTAAGTGGTTTACAGAGTCAGCATATCGCCCCCAACAGTCTGGGTCCTCATTTCACCCACCTCGGAAGGATGGAAGGCTGAGTCAACCTTGAGCCGGTGAGATTAGAACCGCCGAACTGCAGATAACAGTCAGCTGAAGTGGCCTGCAGTGCTGCACCCTAACCACTGCGCCACCTCGGCTCAGGGTGACAGGAGATATAATCTAGAACCGTGATGGCGAACTTATGGTACGCGTGCTACAGGTGGCACACAGAGCCCTCTCTGCAGGCATGCGAGATCTCGCCCCAGCTCAGTTCCACCGTGCATGCATGCACACCTCCCACCAGCCGGCTGATTTTCAGGTCTCCACCATGCATGTGCAAGGGGCGGGGGGCGCATGCAGCATGCATGCATGGGGGGGGCGGGGTGCACGTGTGGGGGTTGCATACATATGCAGGGGCAAGGTGCACACAGGATCATACATGAATGTATGGGGCAGGGTGCACGCAGGGGGGGGGTCATGTTTGTATGTGCGGGGAGACACACATTGCATTATGGGTGCGTGTGCGTGAGTGCTTTTGGCACTCGGTTCCAAAAAGATTAGTATTATATTCTTTATTGCTCAATTTCCTGCTGAGTAATGCCCTTTGTTCCCTTCAATGACGATCTGGCCTTGGCTGATCTTGAAAAAGTAGGCAGGTTATATAGGCAGTTTAGTGTTTATATGGGAAACAAAAGAGTAGAATGGAAGGAAAATGTAACAAATGGAATGGTAAATTATTTCTGGTTTGTATTTAGCAATTTCATTTTGATATTTAAAAGAGATTGAGGAGGAATCTCTTGCTTAAAAAATTTAGATCAACAAAGAAAAAGAATTCATGTGGGATATGAACTAGAAGTAAGTAGATTTGATTAACCACCAAACAGTTAACATTTCTCTTAACACCAACTGGAAAGACCGTTATTTCAATTTCCCTATGCCTTTCAATTATATCCTACGAATAATCCTATGAACAATATATTACATTCAACTATGTTTGTATGTTTGAAAGCAATTATTGAAAAGAGGGAGATTATTTTTTTTATTACGAGAGCATAAATGGCTTTATGGTGTAACAACTGTCATTAAAAGTTGGGTAACTTTCATTTCAGAAATCTTAAATCAGGTTTTTGTTCCAGTTTTTTTAAAAATTATTGGGTTACATGACATAATTGAAGTTGAAGCCTTCTTTAGATTCTGTTCCAGGGACCCATTTTACGATATTTCCTATCTCAGTTGTGTGCTTGATAACTGACAGAAGGTCACAAAAGCATAATCCTGGAACACAGCAACGGTCGTAAATATGAACCAGTTGCTAAGCATCTGAATTTTGATCATAATGATCATAGGGATGCTGCAACAGGTGTAATTGTGGGAAATGGTCATAAGTCCACATGTTTCAGTGGTGTTGGTTACTAAATGGTCACTAAATGAACTGTTGTAAGTCAAGGACTACCTGTATGCCTATGAATTAGTCTGTCCACTGAAAGCAGTAAGCTGTAAGCTAAAAGGTGGTCAAACTTCAGAACGGTTATTGATTTTTCTATTTATATAATCGATGAATTAAAAGCAGACCTTTTGCTGTAAAGACTTCATTTTAAAACGAATGCATTTGTCAGAAGGTAAACAGTGGCTTTCCTCCATCATAAAAGGAAAAAATGTTTGCTTTTTGAGGTTGATTAAGTCACATATTTTATTTTGTTCTGTTTTCATTTTTTTAATGAACTTGATTCTGAGAGCCAAAGTTGGCAAGTTGTCACAGGCTTGGAATCTGGTGTAGCTTCCAGAAATCTTCCTTTGACTTGCCTCTTCCAAGTATTGGTGGCCAACGTATGTTCTGTCTTTGAATTATTTGAGCCCTGCAGATACCAACTTTAAAACAAAACAAAACCATTCATAATTACTGCACCGCTCCTAATTCCCAGTCAGTTTTCAGAAAGCTGGGAATCGCTGGAGTTTAATCCGTTTGTATAAAGTGTGGCGGGTTCAGAAAAGCTTGTACGGTCACAGATCTGAATCAAACTGGTGAGTTCTCTTCATGGATCTAATTAAAAAGTAAATTAACCCAACACTTTTCTTTAAAAAAAAAGTTTAAGAATGAAGAGGAAGGGAAGTTAAGCAAACTCTGTAAAAATGTTATTCTTCACTCATTTCCGACGAAGAAGTTTTCATTTTTTTTATCAATTTCATATATACATTCACAATTATATGATCTCATAACTGTTATTAATAATATGTATTTATAACATTTTTTTCCCTACAGTTGACAATATACTTGAAGATTGCTTTCTTGCCATCCCATAGATCCACCTTATCTTACAACGGTCCTACTTCTTCTTCCCTCCCTCCCTCTTTCCTTCCCTCGTTTCTTCTCTCCTACTCCCCTTCCTTCCCTCCCTCCTTCCCCTTCCCTCCTTCTCTCCTTCCCTCCTTCCTTCCCCCCTTCCTTCCTTTCCTCCTTTCTTTTCTCCTTCTCTCCTTCCTTTCCCCCTTCCTTTCCTCCTTCCTTCCCCCCTTCCTTCTCTCCTACATTCCCTCCTTCCTTCCCTCCTTTCTTCTCTCCTTCCCTCCTTCCTTCCCTCCTTGCTTCCCTCCCTCCTTCCCTCCCTCCTTCCTACCCCCCTTTCTTCTCTTTCTTCTCTCCTTCCTTCCTTCCTCCTCTCCTTTCCCTCCTCTCCTTCCAAAGTTTTCATTTTGGCATTGAGCATTGAATGTGTAAAGGGCTATAAAACGCGTCTTGACAAAATGTGGGAAAATTTCGATAATTGGTAGCTTTCCTCTTTCTTTTCTGATTAAAGATTGTTAGCTGATATATTTTTTTTTATTAATCACTAAATTATTGTCTAAATGATAGCTGGGAACTTTGATCCCATGCCAGAGGCATGCAGTGCATTCTACCAATAAACAATTAATTACAGCGCGGCGTTCTGCCAATGGTGATGTAATCAGGACTATACAAAGGGCCTTTAATGTTAACTGTGGCGAGAAAATTGGGAAGAGGAGCTTTGGCACAAGGCTTTGTGAGACTCTGAAAAGGTAGAAAGCCTTTCCTTATAGTCTGGTTTTCTACTTGTAAGATACTCTTGGAAGTTAAATTATTTTCTGACATTGAGTATGCCTCCCTGTACTTAAGTCCATGGTGATCACTCAGCTGTTTATTCCTGCCCTTCCCACCAAGTCAAACTCATTCTGCTTTGATTTAATAATTTTCTAATTGAAGGTTTTCCATGTACTTGCTTGGACGGCAAACGCGCATTGTCACAGCAGCATCACGTGACATATCGGGATTTTCCCCCCTACACTAAACAAGGCATGGGCGTTTGAAGTTTGAAGTTGAAGTTTAATTTTATTTATAGACCTCCCAATAAAATAAAAAATAAAAATAAACAAGTTAAAAAACAACACCAATACATTCATTTCCATCGGGGCTGGACCTCAACAATGAGGTGAACAGCCCCAGGCCTGCCGGAATAGCCAGGTCTTGACAGCTTTTCTGAAGGCCATGAGAGTGGGTGAGGTCCGGATTTCTGGGGATAGTTCGTTCCAAAGGGTCGGGGCAGCCACAGAGAAGGTTCTCCTCCAGGGAGCTGCCAGCCGACATTGTCTGGCTGACGGCATCTGGAGGAGGCCCACCCTGTGGGATCTTACCGGCTGTTGGGAGGAGTGTGGCAGGAGGCGGTCTCGCAGATATGCTGGTACTAAGCCATGAAGGGCTTTAAAGGTAATAACCAACACCTTGAATTGCGTCTGAAGACCAATAGGTAACCAGTGCAGCTCGCGGAGGATAGGTGTAACATGGGTGCACCTAGGTGCACCCAATATCGCTCGCGCGGCTGCATTCTGGACTAGTTGCAGTCTCCGAACGCTTTTCAAGGGTAGCCGCATGTAGAGCGCGTTGCAGTAATCCAGCCAATGGCGTGGCCAATGTGTGTTGTAAACCTGCAGGCCTTGATGTAGAGTATATTAATTTAAGAGCTTCCAGAAATATTCATGTGAAGCACCACATGAGTAAAGGAAGAATATCCAAAGAAGAATAAAGCTTCACCAGTTGGCAATTGATTAATGAACCTTGCATCAATTCTATCAATCAGTGCTGCGAAGATCTCATATTTCACAGTGCACATTGTTGCATGTTGACTTCACTTCATGCTACTATCCTCACAATTATTTTTGAACCTGGTGCTTGCATCAGGGAGTTTAGTAGGAATGCACAATGCTTTGGATCTCAACTTGAGAAGATATTTCAAATGAACAAGCCTGTACCAGTTCTACCTTAAGTAAAAACAAAAAAATGTATTTTTTTACCCAGAAATGGATGCAGCCACTTTAAAGAGGTGCGAACAATTGTGACTTAGCCTTCGAATGCCTTTTCAGTTGTAGATCTGAAGCCTTGTACTCTACTTTACAGTCTGCAGTGGTGAAGGATTTATATATTTGTTCATTCAATTTCTACTGCTGCCCATCTCAAGCAAGGAACTATGACAAACAATCATAAAACGAGAGTATGAAGTTGAATGAAGTTTAAATGCTGTATGGGATATGCTGCAGTGATGGGATTCAGCCAGTGAGCACCTATTCGGGAGAACCGGTTGTTAACTTTCTAAGTAGTTTGGAGAACCGATTGTTGGAAGAAATCTCCTTTTGTTTTTTCCCACTTTACAGGGCTAATCCTGTAAGGAAGGCAGGAAGGAAACATTCTGGTGTTGTTTCTAGCCTCATCTTTATTGACCTGCTTACAGAAACTGCCTCTCCGGTTAACCCTTATTACCATTGTAACAACTAAGGCGAAGCGCCCATCGACCTGAGTGACCTTGAGTTGGCCACGCCCACATGATCACATGACCACCGAGCCCCACCTACCCAGATCCTCATCCGGGCAGAGAACCGGTTGTTAAATTATTTGAATCCCACCATTGATATGCAGGTAACGCTTGACGAGGTGACAGAAGGCCACTATTTTTTCATTGGCATTATAAGAAAGTAATGTAATTACTTACATTAATTGTTAAGGATTGTTGTTGTTGTAGAGCAGTGGTTCCCAAAACTTGGCAACTTTAAGACTTGTGCAGAGCTGGCTGGAGAATTCTGGGAGTTGAAGTCCACAAGTCTTAAAGTTGCCAAGTTTGGGAACCACTGTTGTTGAGGATGGGAAGGAGATGGGAATATTAGATCTGTACATCATCTTGAATTGACTGAAAGTAAAAGGAGGGATAGAGCTCTAATAATAATATATACATTAGGTTGAAAGTGCAGTTATAGATAGATGTTGCATCTGGAGGGTTATCTCAGATTATATATTAGTTTTTTTATTGGTAGTATGTTCGGTTAGAAACTGAATTTGCTTACTTAGTTTACATATTAAACATTCATAGTACAGTTTTGTTTGCTTTGGCTTACTATGTTTTAAACATATAATCAAGTGTGGTTTATATACCATGGTTTTTATCTCAGTATTGTGAATACAGTCAGTCGGGGTTTATTCAAGTATGATTTAACATGACTCATGAATCCAGCAATTGATAGATTCTGATATTTACTTATTGATGTGCAGCTTTTCTAAGGCTGTATATTTTCAGGACAGTTCAGACGGTTTAAAAACAAATAACAAAAGTTGTTTAAGTAGAGTAAACACATATGTTCCTTATAAGAACATCATCGAACAACTAAGTTAAAAGCTAGCAGTTAAGATATCAGCAACCATGGATTAAAATCCCAATTTAAACGCACATCAGACAGACTAAGTGATTAAAAGCAGCTATAAATCAGTCTTCAGAGGCTGTTTGAAAGCAATCAATAGATTCTTCTACTCACAGAATCTCCATCCTCACTAGATGAAGTCTGTTTATTTTCTCGTTCTCGTCGTCAGTGGGCTTCCAGACACCAGTTCAGGGTTCAAACAACTTTTCTGTGAGTGCCGTGTGTGTATTAAGAGGTTGATCTGTGTGTCCTTTCCATCATTCGTAATTGATACACAGCAGGGGTGGGTTTCTTGCCCCGTTCCAACCGGTTTGGTTGGAACGGGGCCGGCGGCATCCTCGTGCACGCGTGCAGTGCACGCATGCGTACTAGCGTCTGTGCGATGCTCCAGCTGCTCCTGGAGGATCACGCAGGCGCTGTATGCGTCCTGCGCATGCGTGGAAGTGCAGAACTCGTCAAAACCGGGTAAGGAGCGCGGGCGTGCGGGTGGGCCCTTCGCCGTTCCCGGAAGTTACTTACTTCCGGGTTCGCCGACCAACCGGTTCGCAGGGACCGCCGCGAACCGGTTGAAACCCACCCCTGATACACAGCAAGAAGTTGATAAAAAGGAAAGTACGTTTGAGGAGCACAGGGTTTTAAAAAAACCTACAGAAACACTCTTCAAATATATTCTGAAGCGTGGTCATGAGATTTAGAGATTGAGATTTAATGAATTTGTATGCCGCCCAATCCCGAAGGACTCTGGGCGGCTTACATAAAAACAAGTTAAAAATATTAAAAGAATTTAAAATACAAAGGCAAAGGAGTTAAAAGGACACAATATACACTCAATCGTAGTGGGGCTGGAGCTCAATCAAGGATCAACAGCCCCAGGCCTGCCGGAACAGCCAGGTCTTAGTAGACTTCCGGAAGGCCGAGAGAGTGGGGAGGGTCCGGATCTCAGGGGGTAGATCGTTCCATAGGGCCGGGGCAGCTACAGAGAAGGCTCTCCCCCGAGGAGCCGCCAGACAACATTGTGTAGTCGACGGCACCCGGAGAAGGCCCACCCTATGAGATCTTATCGGTCGCTGGGAGGTATGTGGCAGGGCCATTAAAGGTGGGCTAAAGGATGGGGAAATAGCAAAACCAAATGCATTTTCCTTTTTATCTTTTGTAGGCATAGGACAGACACCATGGCTCCAGTTTTTTTCAGGGGAAAGATTGGACAAATAATTAGAAATTCATAAATCTCTGGTTCCAGATTGTATCCACCCATGTATTCTTAGAGAACATAAACTGTGAAGATCTGCAACTTCTCTTGTAATATTAGCATCTGTTTCTGAGAAATGAAAATGTGCTACAAAGAATACTATCTCTTAACCTATCCTCTGAGGAACATGCTTAAAAGTCTTATTACAATAAGTCAGAAAATAGCCACGCCAGTATATTTTCAAAAGCCTTTGACAAATTCCGTCACTAAAAGCTCCAATACGCTCAGGAATTGGCAAAAAACAGGACACAGAACAGGAATAAGTAGGGTGTGCCTGGAATTGGTGTAAGGATAAGCATCTTTAATTTTTATATATAGAATGGGTATTGAAGGGAAACGTTTTTGCTGAGGATGGCAAAACTATTCTAGGTACTAAAAGCAAAAATAAATTCTCAAGAGCTCTGAAAGGCCCAGAGCTTCAGTCTGGTGACCCTTGTAAAGTGAGTAATGGGATGGACATGAAACGAGTAATGGATGTACTTTAATAGGATCTGAGCTGGAATTAACTGATTACAAAATAGGATTTGGAATCTTGGTGGACACATCAATGAAAATGCCAGCCTGCTATTTTTAAGTGCTCTGGGACTTTAGAATTCAAACAGATGAACATCTGCCACATAACAGTTGTCAATAAGGAAGACAAAAATGTCTGATAGGGTTCACCGACAAATGCGCGCTTGACAAAAGCGCGCCGACGAAACCGGCGAGAAAACCGCGAGGTCGAAATTGCGCCGAAGAATGAACGCAGAAGCGCGCCAACAACAGTGTGCCGACAAAAGCGCGCCTTCAACAAACAACTAATAACAACCTAATAACCCTAATCCTATGAAATGTTATGAAAATGGAAAATAAAAAAAGTATATTTCAAAAAAATAAATAAAAATAAATGAGCCAGTTTGGTCTCGTGGCTAAGAGATTAGGCTGGAGATGAGAAGGCTTTGAGTTCTAGTCCCACTTTAGGCATGAAAACCAGTTGCGTTGACTTTGGACCAGTCTCCCTCTCAATCAGCCCAGCTCACCTCACACCATTCTTGTGACGAAAAAGGGAGGAGGAAGGAGTATTAACATAAGTTCACTGCCTTGATTTATTTATAATAAAGGTGGGTTATAAATAAAATACATACAATCATGTATGATGAAAAAAATATGCCTTGCTTCTCTCCACGTGGTCAAGAGTATATATATTCAGTCTAAGACAGTGTTTCTCAACCTTGGCAACTTGAAGATGTCCGGACTTCAACTCCCAGAATTCCTCAGCCAGCATTCGCTTTACAATAGAAAAAGCATTCGCTGGCTGGGGAATTCTGGGAGTTGAAGTCCGGACATCTTCAAGTTGCCAAGGTTGAGAAACACTGGTTGAAGAGAATGCCGATAATGGTTATTCATGTTGGTTCAGGTTACTATTGCAAATAGGTGTTAAAAGCCTCTGATTAGTGTTTTAGTAAGCAATTATACTACGTCCAGTTTCACAGTCTTGAGCCAGGGAGCACATTAGTAATTTTGGAACAATTCTCAAATTGCTCTCAAAGTTATAGCCTGGGAAGTGTGACCATTTAAAAAAAAAAAAATATTAGAACTTCAAAAAATAATTGGGTGGAAATTACCCAACCTTTTATTTTCTAACAATGCATCTCTATTCTAGCAGCATTATTTCATTTTTGTTCTATTTTTAAACTAAAGATATATTTTAAAACAAAGTTAAATAGGGCAGGTTGTTGGAAAGTGGGTGCCAAGGACATCTGGTGGGCACATTGTCATTCTATATTGCATAACAAGCTATGAAAAAAAAAGTGATTGAAAGCTTCTCAATATTATATACCCAGCGACTTCCTGGGGGCGTGGCCTGTTGCCGAGGAGGGCTCCACCGAGCTCCTCAGAGATCTGGTCTGTATATCTAAATAAGATCATAGATAGCACCCCTTTTTGGCTAAGAAAGGGGCAGGGAGGATAGCTCCGTAGACTAGGGTCTATTCGTAAGCCACAGCCTTTTTTTTGGGCTGTGGAAGAGATTAGATCCAGCCGAAGCGGAGCTTTTATCTCCGGCCAGTTCTTCTCAGCTGCCTTTTTTTTTTTGGCAGCCCCAGACAGGCTAGCCCCCCCCAGCTGAAATAGAGAACAAATTGGAAAGTCTGGAGAAGGCTAATTTTAATTTGACTACCAATATTCAAATTTTACAAGAAAAAATTAGAAATAACGAAGATCAGCTTATGATGTTAAATTTTAATAGGAAGGCATTTGCAATTAGAGTCAGAGGATTCTGTGAAAAGGAGCAAGAGGATTTGAAACAGACCTTTGCTGAAGCCTTCAGCCATGCGCTGGGAAGCCCGGGACTTAACTTTGATTGGCAGATTCGGAAAATCTATCGCCAGAACTCATTGATAGCGGAACAGCGACAACTCCCGAGGGACATAATTATACATTTTTCCACAAAAGAATCTAGAAATGCGATTGTGCAAAAGTTTCATAATAACAGTTTTCGAGTTGAAGGCCAGGACCTGATTGTTTTCAAAGATATTCCTTTTCAGATGTTGAAGGCAAGAAGGAATTACACCTTTTTAACTAAGGAGCTTAGGAGTCAACAGATTCGATACAGATGGGAGGCCCCTGCCGGTATTACAGTTACATTTGAGAATCAAAGATTTCGTCTTAACTCTGTTTCGGAGGCTCAAGATTTCTATTGTAGGATTCTGAAGGCGGGACTTCCTGACGCGCTCGGAAGAGAGGAGAGACAAGCGGAAGGAGAAAGCAAACGGCTGGCCATGCGGCTGCAAGATGGAGGGGGCAGCCCCTCCTCCCTCAGAGAAGCAGAAGAACGCAGATCGAGAATTTAGATACTTCAAAAGACTTCCTAAAGTTGAGGACTGAATGGGGGTTTGAGACCTCTCTCCGGTAGAAAAAGTGGACTAATTTTTATCAGAAGGGAAAGCTGGGTGAAACTACTTTGAGCTAGATTCTAAAGTAACGTTAGCATAAATTTGATAGTGGTTAAAAGAATGCGGAATGATTTATGTTGTTTAAACTTTGTTAGATGGGATTATTTTAAAATAGAAGGTTAACTGACTCTTGCTGAAAGTATTATTTGAATATGATCCATGCTATTTAACTTTTATTTGAAGGGAAAGTTGGTTGTAATAGTTCTGAGTCACTTTTTAAATAAACGCTAGTATAAATTTGATAGTGGTAAATATCAGACAAGCAAGAGATGAGGGTAAAATGCATGTGGAATGAACTACGTTATTTGTGGTAAATATCAGACAAGCAAGGGAAGAGGGCAAAATCTACGTTGTTTAAAGCTTATTAGAACAGGAAGCCGCTTGGGAAGATAACTGTAAAAAGAATGCAGAATGACTTATGTTGTTTAAACTCTGTTAGAAGGGACTACCTTAAAATAGAAGGTTAACTGACTCTTGCTGAAAGTATTATTGGAATATGTGGAATGATTCATGCTACAAATCATTCTGAGTTATATTTTAAACAAATGCTAGTATAAATTTGATAGTGGTAAATATCAGACAAGTAAGGGATGAAGGTAAAATGAATGTGGAATGAACTAAGTTATTTATTATTTTGAATTACTGTTTGAAAAAGGGGTAAAGAAAGATTATTTACGTTGTTTAAATTTTACTAGAAGGGAAAGTTTGATTACTTGTCTGTAAAGTTATATTTGAATATATGGCATGAACCACGCTGCTTAAATTTTATTGGAAGGGATCATGAGGTTTAGGAAGGGAACGGGAGAGTCTACAGAAGGTTGGGGTAAATAGCAAAGAAGTAAGAGACGAGAATAAAATATAGATAGAATGATTTATACTATTTAAGCATAGATAAAGATGGGGGGCTGAGATCAATACAAGAGTGGTTTCTTTTTTTTTTTTTTCTTTTTTCTCTTTTCTCTTTTCTTTTTTTTCCTTTTTTTTTTTTTTTCTTTCTCTGCTTTTCTTTTCTTTTGATATATACTTTTATTTTTTAATTCATATGTATACAAGATATTTTAGACAGAAGGTAGTGCCAGGTGTGGGCCCTGGGAAGTCGGGAGGATTAGGGATGGGGATTGTGGGGGGTGGGGTGGGGGGGTGTTAACATAGTTTTAATAAGAACAAGAATGTATTTATATACGGTGGTTCTTTTTTTTTTAATCATTATTATTATTATTTTTTCCTTGGTTCATTTTACTTTTATCAGATCAAACAACACTCGAATAAAGGCATACACCAAGGAGGGAGGTAGAGGGAAAGAAGAGGGAGGAGTAAGGAAGGAGTAAGGGGAAGGTAAGGAGTGTGTCCGGGGAGTAAGGGGAGAAGGAAGGATTGAGGGGAAAGGGAAGTAGGAGGGGAGTGTTAGAGGGAGAAAGGAAAGTTGGAGGGGGTAGATGGGGTGTATGGAGGATGCAAGGGTTAGGTGGGGTTGTGAATGATGAGTTGTGTTTTCTCTTTACTTGTTCGTTTTATTCCCTTTTTCTTTTTTTTTTCTTTTTTCCTTTTTTTTATAGTAAATACCCTGTATATAAATGATTGCAAATGGAATGTGAAAATTGAATAAAATATTTTATGAAGGAATATTATATACCCAGCAAGATCAGCAGAACTTAATGTTCAAGAATGAGGTATTCAAGAAGAGAAGAAATGTTGCATTAATTTAGTTTATGAATCTTAAGCAGCATTCTATATTATCCTGTCCTTTTTATCAGTAAAATTATATTGGCAGTTACGTTACTTTGAATTAAACTTTTTTTTAAAAAATCCCTGCTCCTTTAAACCATTGCTTCATTTTTAAACTGGCAAATCTGTTCCCAATTTTGTCAAGCTCTTACTACCCATTAAATATAGTCACACATGAGGAAGGAATGAAGTGTGCGGTCGTTAGCTAATTGGTTTCTTATGAGATTCTTTCATAGTTGAAGCCACTGTTAAAAATAGGATGCACAGTAGAAGTATTGTTATCTATAGATGACCCCCAAAAGGGACACGGTGGCTCAGTGGCTAAGACACTGAGCTTGTCGATCAGAAAGGTCATCAGTTTGGCGGTTCGAATCCCCAGCGCCGTGTAATGGAGTGAGCTCCTGTTACTTGTCCCAGTTTCTGCCAATCTAGCAGTTTGAAGGCATGTAAAAATGCAAGTAGAAAAATAGGGACCACCTTTGGTGGGAAGGTAACAGTGTTCGGTGCGCCTTCAGCGTTTAGTCCTGCCGGCCACATGACCACGGAGACATCTTTGGACAGCGCTGGCTCTTCAGTTTTGAAACGGAGGTGATCAGTGCTCCCTAGAGTCGGGAACAACTAGCACTTATGTGTGAAGGGAACCTTTACCTTTAGATGATCCCAAGTTCTGTAGGTTGCGCACTGGTTAGAGTGCTGTACTGTAGCCACTTCAGCTGACTGTTATGTGCAGTTCGGCGGTTCAAATCTCACCCGCTCAAGGTTGACTCAGCCTTCCATCCTTCCGAGGTGGGTGAAATGAGGACCCAGATTGTGGGGGCGATATGCTGACTCTGTAAACCGCTTCGAGAGGGCTGAAAGCCCTATGAAGCGGTATATAAGTCTAACTGCTATTGCTATTGCTATTCTCCTGAAGATTCACTTCCATTCACTTTCCAGAGGAAGGTGTAAATTATCGACTTTCTTAGGAGAACTTGGTAGGTTGTGACATATTTTCTTATTTACTTTTTTTTCTTTTTTCTTATCCAGTAATTGGTTTGTTCTACTTTCAATTAGAAGTTAGGATTTCAGTATTATCTATAACATAAGAGCATCTTGAGAATTATCATTAGAGGATAAGGAGAAACCTTGATCCTTGTTCTTGTGCATTAATGATTTAAGTTCAGGAATGAAAGAATCCCATAACAGAGCTAAAGGTACTCCTTACGCAGATAGCAAGTTTTGTGACCCCTTGTACTAATGACTATCCACTGTGCCCCATACTATTTCTAAGCCTTTTTACCTTTCAGAACAGGTTATAAAGTCATAGGATGTACTGAGAAGGGACAGCTTAAGAGATTTCGGTTTTGCAAATATGTATATGCTTGGCTTCTTGGGATTCTACTCAAACTGTACCGTATAATATTTCTACTTGGTGTGTATTATGGCTTTAACAAATTTTTGTGTGGGTTTTTCATGGTTGAGATGTTCTTTCCTATCATGTAGACTTTGCACTAACTGAGTTGGTGAGATCTCTCTCTAATTACATTGGATTAGAGCAGAGGTGGGTTCCTACCAGTTCGTACCTATTCGGTAGAACCGGTTCGTCAAATCTACCGAACCGGTTAGAAGAGGTCCCACCAGTGGACCCGGAAAGCAGGCCACACCTACAGAAGAGCTTCCAAAATCTTTTGAAACCCACCCCTGGTCCTTGGATACGATTATTCTACACTATCATGCTCATATTTATAAAACTCAGTGCCTCTGTGAAAGGTAAGGATGACTACTGCGTTTGTGGTGCAATCAGAACATTGCGTGTGTTGAAGTTGTTTTAACGCAAACCAAAGATGCCTTTTAAAAAACAAGTTTGCATCCTATTCTTATGCATGCCAGTGCTGTGTGGGAGGTAATTTAAGGTGGTTCTGACAAGTGTCGTCGGCATCTTCATATCACATGGGCGGCAAGCCACTCCCATCCGGTCACATGGGCAGCAAGCCACTCCCACAAAGGAGGCCACACCCACAGAGTAGTTTCGAACAATTTTTGAAACCCACCACTGGATTAGAGAAACTCGGCATCTTAACACTTCAAATATTCTTAATACTAAGTGAAAACCTGATTAGTAATAGAGAAGAGGGACTGCTGTTTGCATTAAGAAGAAGTTAAACACATTGGCTCCAGTCACATTTTGTCAAAACTCATTCTTTGTATTAGCTGTGAATTCTTGAATAAACTCTAGTAGTCTTGTTTTACACATCCCACTATATTATGAACTGTGATTTATAAAGTAGAACCACCTATTGGGTTAAACCAAAAGCAAGCAAATCTCATTAGTCCTCCAAATCACCTTTAAGAGCTAAATTGTTACTTTGCTTAATCAAAGCAAGGTCCCTGCCAACCAGATTCTTTTTTGAAAGACAAAAGTAGGAAAAAAATGTTCTAACCTTGTGTTTGCAGTACTGAGAACATTTACTTGGCTATTGCTAGTAATGGATTTTTGAAGGATTAATCTTGCTCTGTTGATGTTAAACCCTTCGTAAATTCCTGGGCTTAACTCGTATGTCTTTGCTTTATTTTTATTTCCCACCTTATTCAATGTGTATAAAGAGATATTTGGATTGAGAGATCTTTTTTTTTTTAAAAAAAGAAACTTACTGCCAATATGCCAAAAAAGAAACCAGCTTCTAGATGAGGTTTGGGAAAGGCAAAAGAATGATTTTTCCCGTGGCACGACAAAACCGCGCTCCACTAAAGCGCGCCCGATTAAACCGCGTCGCTGACGTCATCAGCAGGGCGACAACAGCGACCGCGGAGAAAAAAGGGCGCTTTAAATAGCGCTTTAAAAGCAAGCCGATTCAAGTTAAGGTAAGGGTTAGGGTTAGGGTTAGGGTTAGGGTTAGGGTTAGGGTTAGGTTAAGGGTTAGAGTTAGGTTTAGGGTTAGGTTAAGGGTTAGGGTTAGGTTAAGGGTTAGGATTAGGTTTAGCATTAGGTTAAGGGTTAGGGTTAGGATTAGGTTTTGGGGGGTTAGGTTTAGGTTTAGGGGTTAATTTTAGCTTTAGCGTTTACCGCGTGCTTTTTTCTCCGCGCTGTTGTTGCGCTGTGATGACGTCAGCTACGCAGTTTCGTCGAGCGCCCTTTAGTCGAACGCAGTTTTGTGGTGGAACCGATTTTTCCTCTATTTACTTCAGTTCTTACTGTATGTGTATCTAGATGTGCAGTTATTAGGCAGCACAGATTTCCCTGTAGGTGTTTCTGCTTTTTTAAAAGGCCCACATCTGAATTGAAATTGTCTCTGTTCCAGTATCTATGAATCATTCCTCCAATGGTAATAATGATCAAATACCAATCGTTATTTTTTTAATTTCCAGTTTTCCTTGATATATAGGATGAATCACATTTTAAAATGTTACCCAAGTCACAGAAGTGATTTGGCATTAATATTCTGTTGTTGTTGTTATTATTTTTTATGGAGCTGACTAAACGGTGGCAACCGATAAGGTTTATTATAGATTGTAATTATATAATAAAGGATTGTGCAAATGTTTTTGTGAAAGTTCATGCTGGTTGGTAATTCTGGGAGTTTATCTCAATCCATTTGGAGAACATCAAATTGGGAAAGGTAAATTACAATGCCAAACAAAAGTTTCCAAGGCACTCTCTATAATAGTTGAAAACTATTTTTTAATGCTGTGCGGTTGTTATATAACTTACATCCTCCATTACCATATGATCAGAACAAAGGCTGTTTGATGTGGATAGTATCAACATCTATTTTGAGCTAGGCAAACACAAATACCTGCTACTGATTCATGGTGATTCTATCACAGCTGTAACTGCATCTGTGAATTTCTACCTGGGATTTCCCTTACTTGAATTATTTGGTTACTTACTTAGGCCTAACATTTTATCTTTATTTAGCCTTATTATTTGGGTCTTGATTCTCCAAGCACTGTAATCTTGGAAGGCACCTTATGAGTAGCAGGTCCTTTCCCCCAAGTATTGTGCTAGCTACTCAACCATTAATGTGAATCATGAAGACCCTGATAAAGTTTCTTACACAATTCTTTATCAGTAATTAACATTTTTGGACTGATAGCAATAGCAATAGTTAGACTTATATACCGCTTCATAGGGCTTTCAGCCCTCTCTAAGCGGTTTACAGAGTCAGCATATCGCCCCCAACAACAATCCGGGTCCTCATTTCACCCACCTCGGAAGGATGGAAGGCTGAGTCAACCCTGAGCCGGTGAGATTTGAACAGCCGAACTGCTGAACTGCAGTCAGCTGAAGTAGCCTGCAGTACTGCATTTAACCACTGCGCCAACTCGGCTCTGATCCTCTACATTTATACAAACCATTCCTCCTACTGCACTTGTTACTGGCTGGTTATTTGGGATCTGCTGGTCCATTTCTAGGATCTAGAGATTTACCAAGAGCTCAATTATTTCCTCATTTATTCTGTGCAGCTCCCACAAGAAGCTCTATTAATTCTAAAACAGTTTCTGATTCTAAAACAGAGTTTGTAATCTGGGTTCAAGAATCATTTGATGGTTTGTAGATTAATTTCAAATTGATTTCAAATGTTCTAAGAACTTGGATGGGAAAAAATTACAGTATTTTTCAGTAACCTCTAACTAAAAGCTTGTTTTGTTACTAACTTAATGAATTAATAAAGAAGCACATATATTTCTATATTTATTATTTTGTAATCTTTTATAGACTGTGTTTCACCTTAATAATTTCCCCAGAATGCTGGCTGGGGAATTCTGGGAGTTGAATTCCGGACATCTTCAAGTTGCCAAGGTTGAGAAACACTGAACTAGACATACCCAGTTCCTGCAGCTGTTCTTCATATGTTTTAGCCTCCAGTCCCCTAGTCCTCTTTGTTGCTCTTCTCTGCACTCTTTCTAGAGTCTCCACATCTTTTCTACATCGTGGTGATCAAAACTGTATGCAGTATTCCACGTGTGGCCTTACCAAGGCATTCTAACCTTCACATGATCTTGATTCTCTCCCTCTGTTGATGCAGCCTAGAACTGTGTTGGCTTTTTTGGCAGCTGCTGCACACAGCTGGCTCCTATTTAAATGGTTGTCCACTAGGACTCCAAGATCCCTCTCACAGTTACTACTATTGAGCCAGGTACCACCTATACTGTACCTGTGCATTTCGTTTTTCTTTCCTAAATGTAGAACCTTACTTTGTTCACCACTAAATTTCATTTTGTTAGATAATGCCCAATATTCAAGTTTCTAAAGATCCTTCTGTATCTTAAGTCTATCTTCATCTATACATCTATACTGAAAGATGGAATACACACACACACACACACACACACACACACACACACAGGTATGTATGTATGTATGTATGTATGTATGTATGTATGTATGTATAAAACTATATATTTTCTAGTTGAAATTCCTATACCCACAATGGGTGAAGAGGCGTCAAGTACAAGTACAAGTTGAAATTCCTAACTTGAAGCTGATTGTCCATATAATATATGTTGTTGAGGCTGGATAAAATAGCAGAGTCAATCTGATAAATTCATGAAATCCATATCTCTAAACCAAACAATTATTTATTCATTTTCTGTACCATTCATGCAAAAAAATACACATTTTTTCTCTCTCTCTCTCTTCATTTTAATTTAGTTCATTATGGAACTGGTGCAGCACAATACCTGTCAAGAAGATATGCAGTCAGGATTAAATAAGTCTCCAGCAAATACAATAACTTATGAGGTGCCTCAGGGGAAGAATAGTTTATAAGGCTTTACTGTTCTTTTAGTTTGATGTAAAAGCATATTCAAAGCAAAGACGTTAGGAACCCTAATCTTCAGCCTTGGCAATTCCAGGATCCATCCTATAGCTCTAATTGGGAATAGTAATATTGCAGTTGGGAACCGTATCTAAGTCAGATGGTGCCCAGATTAATAAGGGTCCTTATTTGCCAGCTGAAAAGCAACTGCTTCCTGTTGTGACTCAGCAGAACGTCTTCTGTGAGTCTTTTCGGGATGCAAGATTAACGATGCAGCTGGGGCTCGTTAGTGGGGTTTTGGGGATAAAAGGACGGATGGTGCCACGCCCTAGTTGCAGGAGTCAACGTTCCTTGGTTCATTCAACATTGATTGATCATCAGTCGTGGTTTAGGTAAGATACACTTGGAAAAGTGCTTGGTTTTCTGTAACCCTGATTCAAGGATACACTTGGAGAAGTGCATTGCCGTAAGAGAGATTTGTTTTGTGTTCTGTTATCTCGTCAGATAACAGATGTATTTATGTTATTTTTGGGTTCGCACCCAGTCTGAGCCGAGAACTGATAAAGAGAGTTCCTTTTAAGTTGTTTGCCTGTCGTCTGTTTAACGAGTGGAGAAGTGGGGACAGAACAACTTCCCATTTAAGGAATATTTTGAATAGGGCAGTATGTCATATACAGGTAGTCTCGGGTTACGGCTAAAATTGGGACCAGACTTTCCATTGCTATACAAGACAGTTGTTAAGTGACTCACACACAAATTTGCCACCATTTTGACCTAGGCGTTAAACGAATCACTGTAATTTTTTTTTTAAGAGAAGCATTTTTTCAGGAAATCCCACACAAGATATCACCCGAAGCTTATAGTATCACACCAGTGCAAACAGTTAGTTTCAACAAGGAAATAGGAAACTATTGAATAGCTTATGAAGGGATGCTTGAAAAATTCTGTTGTGCAGTTACTTCCCCCCCCCCTCCTTCCTTTTTATATGAACAAATGGCTGTGTTCGCTTCAAAAGGCGGCTATTTTTGTTCGAAAACAGTTGGACAAAGAGCCTGCAGGCAAGGCAATATTAAAAAAAACAAAACAGCTAAAAGCTGTAAAATACGATTTGGAACGTCAGACGTAACTATACAGAATACTGATCAAGCTGAAAGTGAAGGGATTGAGTGGAGGAGAGCAAGGGGGAAAACCATGAACATATTAAAAAGGACAGAAAAGGTTAAGATTCATGTTTTCATAAACAAATTAAGATAGATATGGAAAGTTTGACTCTGCAATGAAAATGGATTTTTCTCTCCTCCCATTTCTTTTGTCTTTTAATGCTTTATAATGCTCACCTATTGCTATCATTATTAATAACCTGATTTCTCGGCTGTATTATGACCTTCTGAACATGAAACAAAATCTGAATATGGAATAGTTTTGCATTTGGAAAGTTAAACATAAACTCAGTCCCACTGGGCGGCTCCCTATCTGTGTTTTCAATGGTCTACCTGGTTTTACTAAGAAAATAATATAGTGTATATTCAGAGGGATGCTGAAGCTATAAATTTATATCCAGGTTTCTGTCTTAGACTTAGCTCTCCTGATTCCTATGAAGCTTAGGAATCTTGCTACTCTGTTTTTGTCAAGGTATTATAGTCTCCAAACTTCAGTTATTTCTAATGAATTTGCCGGAAAGTATCTAGAATATCAGTTTTGATTTTCTAAAATATTTTTTCCCCAGGAATGTACTACTACTACTAGTAGTCAACCATTTGGGAAATTCTGAAATATGATCTTGGATTACACATTCTGTTTAGGTTTATTAGATTTAGATTTATATGCTGCCCTTCTCCCAAGGACTTACATGGAATAACATTGGTTTTTTTGGGGGGGGAGGGAGTCCCTTTCAACTCTTTTTAATCTTTTTTCCTCTTTCTGTATTCTTTTTGAATTCATTTTTTAACTTCGTAAAAATTTCTGTTTGTATGAGAAAATTTAATGTTTGTAGTTGCTACCCATCAATCTCACTGTTACGTGCTCCCGTTCCAGCCAGCGGGAGGGGCCAGAGCCACAAGATCCTGATTGGCCCCGACGCACCCTCTGGCTGGCGGGAGAATCGCTGGCCGCCTATTGGTCAGCCGCCTGACAGCTCTAGTATATAAAGAGGCGAGCGAGCGCTGTCCCAGTCCTGAAGTTCTGTTGTATCGTTTAACCCGTTAATAAATCTGTTGAACATTACCACACGCCTAGTTTTTAATACTCGCTTCCATTGCTGTGCGTTGGGACTATCCATCAAGAATGAACGATCTTTTTCTACTCTCATTTTGAATGCCATGTCGTTTTGTTTCCTTCATATTTGTGGCTGTTTCTGGCAGCTGCTCTCAGTTGGGCTTTCCCAATAGTTATTGAAGTCAATGTTCCATCGTGGCACGACAAAACCGCGCTCGTCAAAATAGCGGTGATAAAATCGCGTTGCTAAAGCCGCGACGTCATCACTGCGCATCATCACCGCTGCGACAACAGCGCGGCAACAGAAGGGTGCTTTAAAACGGCACCGCGGCAGAAAGCCGATTTCAATTAAGGTAAGGGTTAGGATTAGGTTTAGGGTTTTGTTTTAGGGTTTTGTTTTAGGGTTAGGTTTAGGGTTAGGTTTAGGGTTAGGTTTAGGGTACTGAGTGCTTGGGAATGCGCGGATTTGCCCTCCGCGATTATGTCATTGCGGTAGGGTCACGTTTTTCCTTAGCGCTTCGAACGGCGCAAATTAGTCTTCGCGCTTATGTCTCCGCGGATAAGGGCGTCACGGATTTGTGGTGGAACCATGTTCCATAATGCCCAGATGAGTTAAACCAACATCTGGGGAATTGCCAGGTTTGGAACAATGACCTATTTCTTGAGGAGACTGATAGATTAGAAGGCTTCTCGTTGTCAATAGACACATCTAGTAGAAATCTCCCCAATTGGCAAATCGATAAATTGGCTCCAAGATCTAATTCCTAAGGTTTAGTGCAGTGGGTGCCTCAAAAATGCTGAAATTAAAGGCACATTTTTCATTGCTGCCATCCCAGGCAGTTGTAGAGTTTGTGTGAAAGACTGGAGTTTTTCCTGAGTTCAGTTCCGTCAGATGCTCAAGTGATAACAATTGTAGTTTATTTTAGTCTGGTAAAAACTTTGTTATTTATGCTGATAGAATCATGGAGTTCTTTAGGTTGACTCCAATAAGTGGTTCCACCACAAAACCGTGGTCAACTAAAGCGCGGTCGACAAAACCACATAGCTGACGTCATCACAGGGCAACAACAGCGCGGAGACAGAAGCACACTGTAAACGCTAAACCTAAAATTAACCCCTAAACCTAACCCCCCTAATCCTAAACCTAACCCTAAACCTAACCCTTAACCTAACCCTAAACCTAATCCTAACCCTTAATCTAACCCTAAACCTAACCCTAACCCTTAACCTAACCCTAAACCTAACCCTTAACCTAACCCTAAACCTAATCCTAACCCTTAATCTAACCCTAAACCTAACCCTAACCCTTAACCTAACCCTAAACCTAACCCTAAACCTAACCCTTAACCTAACCCTTAACCTAACCCTAAACCTAATCCTAACCCTTAATCTAACCCTAAACCTAACCCTAACCCTTAACCTAACCCTAAAGCTAACCCTAAACCTAACCCTTACCTTAAGTTGAATCGGCTTGCTTTCAAAGCGCTATTTAAAGCGTCCTTCTTTCTCCGCGCTCGCTGTTGTCGCCCTGTTGATGACGTCAGCGACGCGGTTTAATCGGGCGCGCTTTAGTTGAGCGCGGTTTTGTCGTGCCACACAATAAGCAACAGTGTCATTAATTTGCCTTTGATTTTGCATGCTTCAGTGTGTCTACTCAGGTATCGTGGAGGGTAAAAACCATGATTGCTAATCACAGTTGCTTTATGTTAGCAAACCCTGGTTAAATGAACTGCCACAAAGCAAGAATAAAGAATTCAATGTGATTCACCCTAGCAGGAAGAATTTGAGAAGCCGAACACAAATACTCTGCTTGCAGGCAGGAAGGTTAGTCCTGCATAAAGTGTTTTTAATCCTACGTAAAGGATTTCTCTCTCTCTCTCTTTAGATGAGTTAATTTGGGTGGAGCAAGCAGACAAAAAGGCAGTGGGCCCAATGACCAAAAATGGGAGAAAGTTCCCAGAAAATTTTGCAACTACAGCAAGGGTAAATCTAGTGCTTGCCAGAAACTGTTACATGTAGTTGGATAATCATTGAAACCTCTTCTAAACACGTGCAATTAAAACATTTACACAGTCAGCGTAATTAACTTTTATGGAACAACTTGGGAATGAATCTTACAGAAGCATTGGATGCCGTGGTAAATTTCAATGCAAAATTACCGAAGTACAAACAAGGCGTAATTTAGTTATCTCCCCTTGAAAAAGAAAAAGGGGAAAAAAATGTCACTTTATTTTCTGCTTATTTTATAGTTAATTTAATACTGCAGCCTGGGTTACACATGGATAAACCCACAGGGGATTTCTTTTTACTAATGTTTAGATGTTTGAACATATTCTTAACCTCACCCTTCCCTTCCTGCATGGGTGGAGATGAAGAAATACGAAACATAAATAGATTGTATGACAAGCAAGATAACATTTGTAGTCTTTTTCCCCCCCAGGTTTTCTAGCCTTAAGGGGAAAATGCACTAAAGAGGGTTTTTTTTGTCTCATTTAGATAAGTTGATATATATATATTTTTTGAGGGAGTTTCCTTTGAGAGAAACTTCAGAGCATTCAGATTGCAGCCCTTAAGAGGATATACTGCATAAAAATGTATGGGTCAAGGCAGTGGTGGGTTTCAAAAATTGTTGGAACCTACTCTGTGGGTGTGGCCTCCTTTGTGGGAGTGGTTTGCCACCCATGTGACCGGATGGGAGTGGCTTGCCGCCCATGTGACGGGATATGAAATTATGAATTAGTACTTAGGTCGGTCCAAGTAGCTATTCGGAAACTCTGGCATTGAAGCATGCAAGTCTTAAAGCTGTCAAGTTACAAGATCCTTGCCAGTGGTGGGTTTCAAAATTTTTTGGAACCAACTCTGTGGGTGTGGCCTCCTTTGTGGGAGTGGCTTGCCGGCCATGTGACCTGGTGGGAGTGGCTTGCCAGCCATGTGTTCTCTCTCTCTCTCTCTCTCTCTTTCTCTTTCTCTTTCTCTCTCCTTCCTTTTGTCTCTCTGTCCCTTTTTTCTTTTTTTCTTTCATCTCTCTCTCTCTCCCTCCCTCCCTCCCTCCCTCCCTCCCTTGCTTCCTTCGTTTCTCTTTCTGTGTGTGTGTGTGTGTGTGTGTGTGTATGTGTGTGTGAGTAGTGGGTTTCAAAAAAAATTTGGACCTCTTCTGTAGGTGTGGCCTGCTTTCCGGGTCCACTGGTGGGACCTCTTCTAACCGGTTCGGTAGATTTGACGAACCGGTTCTACCGAATAGGTGCGAACTGGTAGGAACCCACCTCTGGGTCAAGGAGATAAAACGTGTCTTTGGGCAGTTGACTCAGTGTTACACGGAACTTACAACTACTTGATTGCTGTTCTGCCATAGGTTCTGGAAAGGTATTTTTGTTAAGAATCTGTCAGAATTTCGGTGTCACATGAAGGAGCAAAGCAGTGCTATCCCTTCTGAGCTTTCCATGGCAATGCAGCAAACAGTGGAAGAATTATGGCTGTGCTGTGTCCAGATTCAAAGAGGAAAAGATGATTTAGAGATTGTTGGGGCCGTATCTATTTCCTAGCCTCTCCGGGGTTGGTCTCCACAGCTGCAGTCTGAGCTGAAGGAAAAATGCATTTGGTTTAAGGATATCCAGATTGTTGCACAGTCTGGTTAAGAAATCCATATGAGTCCTAAACTGGCTTTTCGCAAAGAATAATACCTAGCTGGGCACCATCCTCATTGTTGTTAAGATATTGATCACAAACTTACCGCATTTTTCAGAATATAAGACGCACCGGAGTATAAGACGCACCAAGGTTTTGAAGAGGCATTTTTTTAAAAAAAAAGTAGGTAGGTAGAGGGCTAGAGAGGGAGAGAAAGAGAGAGAAATACAGTAGGTAGGTAGGGAGAGAGAGTGAGTATGTAGGTAGGTAGGTAGGTAGGTAGAGGGAGAGAGAGAGAAATAGAGAGAGAGATACAGTAGATAGGGAGAGAGAGATAGTAGTTAGGTAGGTAGGTAGGTAGAGGGATAGAGAGAGAGAAATAGAGATAGAGAGAAATACAGTAGATAGGTAGGTGTTTCCCCAAAAGGGGAAAAAAAGTTTTTGCACTATGCAAACCTCCCAAAAATGGCCCGTTTTTCTAAAAAAACAAAAAGAGGCATGAATAGCCTTGGGAGGGGGGGGGTTGCAGAGTGCTTCTGGGGGGTGGGGTGGGGGCAAAAACGAGCAAAAAACAGCCATTTTTTGGTTAAAAAAATGTATGCATAGCCTTATGGAGGCTTATAGAGTGCTGCTGGGGGCTGGGGGCGACCGGTCCGTTTTTTGCTCATTTCTGCCCTCTCTGAAAGCCTCCATAAGGGTGTGCACAGCCATTTTGGTGAAGCGGATGGGGTTTCGGGAGGCAAAAAATGCTGTGTTCGGTGTATAAGATGCACCCAGATTTTCAGCCTCCTTTTTGAGGAAAAAAGGTGCGTCTTATACTCCCAAAAATACAGTATGTTTTGTCCATGTGATCAAAATTCGGGTATTTGCCCACAGGCATTTTTTAATGATATTTGCAGTCTCCTGGGATTGTCATTTGCAACTTTCCTAGGGACCTTCTGACACGAAAAGCCAAGGCGGAAGCCAGATTCTCTTAACCACATGATTTACTTAATACAGGTGAAACTCGAAAAATTAGAATATCGTGCAAAAGTTCATTTATATCAGTAATGCAACTTAAAAGGTGAAGCCGATATATGAGATAAGACTCATTACATGCAAAGCAAGATAGTTCAAGCCGTGGTTTGTCATAATTGTGATGATTATGGCGTACAGCTCATAAAAACCCCAAATCCACCATCTCAGAAAATTAGAATATTACACGCAATCAATAAAACAAGGATTGTACATAGAACAATATCGGACCTCTGTAAAGTATAAGCATGCATATGTACTCAGTACTTGGTTTTGGCCCCTTTTGCTGCAATTACTGCCTCAATGTGGCGTGGCATGGAAGCTATCATCCTGTGGCACTGCTGAGGTGTTATGGAAGACCAGGATGCTTCAATAGCGGCCTTCAGCTCTTCTGCATTGTCCGGTCTCATGTCTCTCATCTTTCTCTTGGCAAGGCCCCATAGATTCTCTATGGGGTTCAGGTCAGGCATGAGTTTTGCTGGCCAATCAAGCACAGTAATCCCACGGTCATTGAACCAGGTTTTGGTGCTTTTGGCAGTGTGGGCAGCTGGAAAATGAAGTCAACACCCCCATAAATCTCGTCTGCAGAAGGAAGCATGAAGTGCTCCAAAATCTCCTGGTAGACGGCTGCGTTGACCCTGGTCTTAATGAAGCACAGTGGTCCAAAATCCTGTTGCTCAGTGGTCCAAAGTCCTCTTTTCTGATGAGAGCAACTTTTGCATCTCATTTGGAAACCAAGGACCCAGAGTATGGAGGAAGAATGGAGAGGCCAATCAAGCACAGTAATCCCACGGACATTGAACCAGGTTTTAGTGCTTTTCACAAAAGTTGCTCTCAATAGAACAATAGAATTTTTGTCGTAAGTCAAGGAGTACCTGTATTCTACCAATATTTCCGAGGAAATGGAAGAATACGCAGTTCATTTTGAACTTACGTATGTTCACCGCTTAATAGAATCCAACAATAGCGAAGAAAAGGTAACAAATGTTCATTAAGATTTGGACTTGGCATGAAATAAAAGAGCTATGATAACTGGAATCAACAAAGTATTTTTATCTTTCGTACGGGAAACTCACCGTTTTATCTGGCTCTGTAAATGTCCCAGCCAGCAGCAACGCTGAAATACGTTGGAATTTCTTTGTTAGCATTGGCCAAGAGGGCTGTTTAATTATGGTTTGTTCTCTGAATATTGATTAAGCAAATGTAGGCTTTTAGAGACAGTTCTGTGTCTTATTTGGAAGTCCCCATTTTCAAGCCTGTTGAAAGCAGCAATAGGTTCTTGGAATTTATTCAGATAACTCATCTTAAGGGTATATTAATAACACGACCATTTAAATACTCTGGGCGGCTTGAAACGTGGATGTGTAATAATATGAGTGTTTTGCTCTTTAAGCACTGATAAATGTATAAAGCTTGTTCTAAATTTAACATAGGTACAGATTATGCAAATTAGACAGTTGTTTAACTGGCGGCTTGCCTGAATATCTGCTTTAATCTACCGGTTCAGCTTTTGTAAAACTTATCCTAAATTGTTAGGAAACATTGAGTAAAAAGATTGTTTCTTAGAACTGTGAGAGAGATCACAGTACAGATGAAGACCCCCCCCCAAGCTACAGCCTTTCCACAATATGTGAAAGAAGGTACAGATTGAAATTCTGATTTCTCTTTGAAGCAAGAAATGAGTTTATTTGTGTTGAAAGGGTATTCAGATCCCTAGATTCCTGAGTAAACTAGACAGGACTGTTGCTGTGAAACAAGTTAGGGATTTATTTTATTTTATTTTTGGGGGGTAAAGAGATGTTTTCAGGAGCTTTGTCTAAGTTTGACATCTGTGCCAAAGGCAGAATATAAATATCCCTGTACAGTAATTGGCTTTGTTTTTTCCCATCCTCATTTTGGCTTTGGGATGGTATTATCTTATGAGTATTAGTATTAGTATTTAATAAATTTATAGGCCGCCCAATCCCGAAGCACTCCGGGTGGCTTACAGAAAATACATTTTTAAAAAATAAAGAATTAAAAAAGACAGAGAAAAACAGATTAAAAACCACATCATGCACCCAATCTAGTCGGGGCTGGACCTCAGTCATGAGGTCAACAGCCCCAGGCCTGCTGGAACAGCCAGGTTTTGATAGCCTTTCGGAAGGCCATGAGAGTGGGCAGGGTCCGGATCTCTGGGGGTAGTTCATTCCATAGGGTTGGAGCGGCTACAGAGAAGGCCCTCCCCCGGGGAGCCGCCAGCCGACATTGTTTGGTTGACGGTACCTGGAGAAGGCCCACCCTGTGCAATCTTATTGGTTGTTGGGAGGTGTGCGGCAGAAGACAGTCTCGCAGATATCCGGGTCCTAGGCCATATAGGGCTTTAAAGGTAATAACCAGCACCTTGAATTGCGTTCGGAGACCGATAGGAAGCCAGTGCAGCTCGCGGAGGATAGGTGTAACATGGGTGTATCTTGGTACACCCAGTATCGCTCGCGCGGCTGCATTCTGGACCATTTGTAGTCTCCGAACACTTTTCAGGGGCAGCCCCGTGTAGAGCGCGTTACAGTAGTCAAGTCTTGAGGTGACTTGAGGTTACTCAAGTCTTGAGGTTATGAGTTTAAAATATGTACGTGATATATTGATAATGATTGTATGTACTTTCAAATAAATTATTTTAGATGTTCATAGGACCTGGTGCAGGGCGTTTATTTCACCCTAAATAAACTGCTGATCCACTCAGCCACGGAAATCATTATCTATAGGAGATGCGTAATGGCATTCCCAACAAACGGCTTTGGGATGATGTAAAAACGGGATGACCTCCCACTCATCCAGCCTTGTTCTCGTGACCTTGCAGTAAGATCCCTGGAGGAAGAGGAAGGGAGTTTGAAGCGGCATTCAACAATTAGAATCCCCCAAAAATGTTCATCCTGACTTCTTCCTGTATTTTCATTATTGTCTGAAGGAAACCCCTCCAAATGATTCATTCATATTTAGGATAATGCGTTGTGATGTAGATGCAGTGATACAAAAATACATTTGGGTGGGGACCGAAATCCCAAAACAAAAAGATAAAATGTTCTAAATTGAGATGATTTTAATAAGTGTAGTCTTTTAATGCAAGTGTTTCCCTAAGCATATACTGAACATAATAACTGGCTTCTTTAGTGATTACCAATTAATTGGTAATTTAGTGATTACCAATCTTGCATGGGTATGGGAGAAGAAGGATTTAGCAAAAAAAAAAGGGTCATAAGCCCCATTTTTACTGACGTGTAACTTTGAACAGTCTCTAAACTGCGTGGTACGACAAAACCGCGCTCGTCAAAATAGCGGTGATAAAATCGTATCGCTAAAGCTGCGACGTCATCACCGCACGTCATCACCGCCACGACAACAGCACGGCGACAGAAGGGCGCTTTAAAACAGCGCGGCGGCAGAAAGCGGATTTAAATTAAGGTAAGGGTTAGGATTAGGTTTAGGGGTTTGTTTTAGGGTTAGGGTTAGGGTTAGATTAAGTTTAGGGTTAGATTTAGGGTTAGGTTTAGGGTTAGGTTTAGGATGCTGAGTGCTTGGGAATGCACGGATTTGCCCTCCGCGATTATGTCATCGCGGTAGGGTCGCGGTTTTCCTTAGCGCTTCGAATGGCGCGAATTAGTCTTCGCGCTTATGTCTCCGCAGATAAGGGCTTTGCGGATTTGTGGTGGAACCTCTAAACTGATGGTTGTAAGTTGAGGACTACCTGTAGCTACTATACCATTATTATTTCTGCCTCTTAGAAACAATGCAGCACTCTCGTGAGCCAAGAACTGGATTTGATTTTAGAGTTTTCTTGATGGAGAAATTTTTTGCTCGTTTCGAAGTTAATCATCTGTTGGGATCATGCCATGATGCTATACATTTGCATAGTTCCATGATTTATCTCTACTTTGTGTTACTCTTTGATGATGTTTTAATGAAACAGTATTTTCTATCAAATCCCCTTGTGAGGGGAAAAAAAAAAACCCTCCTTCCTTACAAATAAATTTACATTCGCTCACTAAACATTAGTTTAGCTTTTTGGCAAGAAGAATTCATGCTCTAGTCCAAAACATGCTCTTTTAGAATTTGAGTCAGTTTGTGGCTTCCTTAAGAATGTTAAAAACTCTATAAGTAAGGATTTGGTTTACATGACATATCAAAAATAAATGTGCATTTTCAGCATTTGGTGGGTTGTTTTTTTTTAATTCGGGGAAAAAAGGCTGAGATGTCGCAGAAAGGAATATATTCAACAATTTAGCATGAGTTGCTATAAGCTTAACATTCTTTCCAGATGGGCAAAGTTAAGGATTAAGCCGGTTCTTTTATAAAAAAGAAAGGCAGACATTTTCTCCTTTTCCTCTGTTGTGGAATATAGAGAATCGTTATTTGAAGTCCTTCTGCTCCTGTACAAAAATTACGGGTCCTTAGTGCTTGAGCCGAGGTGGCGCAGTGGTTAGGGTGCAGTACTGCAGGCCACTTCAGCTGACTGCTAGCTGCAGTTCGGCAGTTCTAATCTCACCGGCTCAAGGTTGACTCAGCCTTCCATCCTTCCGAGGTGGGTGAAATGAGGACCCAGACTGTGGGGGCGATATGCCGACTCTGTAAACCGCTTAGAGAGGGCTGAAAGCCCTATGAAGCGGTATATAAATCTAACTGCTATTGCTATTGCTAACAGATTTGATCAGGGGAAGGAAGTCTCTTATATACCCATGTCCTCTATAGGGAAGAAGGAATGCCTTCAAGGACTAGAGGAAAATCCATCATCAAGGCAAGGGTCCAGTATAGAGGGCTTCACCCCAGTCTAAAAAAAAAAACAAATTAAAAAATAAATCTCAGAGAGACTTCTCTCTAGTTTAACCCGAAGATAAACTGAGCAATTGGGGGAAAGCGCATTCAAACTTGCAAGATTCTGTGACTAAAGCTGGTACAATAAATCGTAGTTTTTACTATTTGGCATTTGTTTCTTAATCTGATCTACTTTGTATGGCTGACACCCCTAACGTTAAAAAATTTTTAAGATAGTGACCCACCTGTTGGTACTGGGAGAGGGGTTTAATATACCAGTTTGAAGACTGACAAGTAAATATGTGATACGTTCGCTTCTTGGACCAGTTGAAGTTTCCAGATGTTCTTCAAGGACAT
This sequence comes from Thamnophis elegans, assembly GCF_009769535.1. NCBI lineage: Eukaryota > Metazoa > Chordata > Lepidosauria > Squamata > Natricidae > Thamnophis > Thamnophis elegans. Next base: position 2,470,720 of record NC_045548.1, read on the forward strand.
TCCCACGTAAAGTGAATTCACAGTAATTCAAACAAGAGATAAGAAGAGCAGGAATGCATCTTGTTTCAGATAATGCTGCCATTGGAACACCAATGCCAAAAACTCAACAAGGTCCTTCTATGCCCTAACCTTCACTTGCTCCTTCAGAACCAAGCATATGACTTTTAGAAAGCTTCCATTGTTTATTTCCCTTTTACAGATAGGAAAGTTGAAAGTGGGCAGTTGACCCTTTTGAAAAAAAAAAACAAGGACTTGGCCTTCACTCACTCTGCTTCATGTAAAAAGCTGCAATTTGTCCATGTGTAGGTGTGTGTGTGTGTGTGCATGTACAGTATGCCTCATTTTTCTCAGTTCCAAAAGTCAGCTAAAATATTTGTAGGTATCCAATCCTAAGCAATTAGTCTCTTCAGGCTGTTTTATATCTATGGATTGAGGCAACTGGTGATCCACCAAACCAAATCCTAGAGCCGAGGTGGCGCAGTGGTTAGGGTGCAGTACTGCACGCCACTTCAGCTGACTGCTATCTGCAGTTCGGCGGTTCTAATCTCACTGGCTCAAGGTTGACTCAGCTTTCCATCCTTCCGAGGTGGGTGAAGTGAGGACCCAGACTGTGGGGGCGATATGCTGACTCTGTAAACCGCTTAGAGAGGGCTGAAAGCCCTATGAAGCGGTATATAAGTCTAACTGCTATTGCTATCGATCTATCTATCTATCTATCTATCTATCTATCTATCTATCTATCTATCTATCTATCTATCTATCTATCTATCTAATCTTCTTATCCTATCTATCAGCCATCTGTCTTTCTGTCTCTCTACCTATCATCCATCATCTATCCATCTATCTATCTATCTATCTATCTATCTATCTATCTATCTATCTATCTATCTATCTCTATCTATCTATCTATCTATCTATCTATCTATCTATCTATCTATCTAATCTTCTTATCCTGTCTATCAGCCATCTGTCTTTCTGTCTCTCTACCTATCATCCATCATCTCTCTCTCTCTCTCTCTCTCTTTCTCTCTCTCTCTCTCTCTATCTATCTATCTCTCTATCTCTCTATCTATCTATCTATCTATCTATCTATCATCTATCTATCATCTATCATCTATCTATCTATCTGGGTGAAATGAGGACCCAGACTGTGGGGGCAAATATGCTGACTCTGTAAACTGCTTAGAGAGGGCTGAAAGTCCTATGAAGCGGTATATAAGTCTAACTGCTATTGCTATTGCTAAATCCAGTCGCCAAGGGTATATTGTAGCCAGGCAGATAATTGGCAAACTCTTTTGTAATCCAGCTTCAGGTAAGTAATCAAAGAAGGAATCACATACCATTTCCATCAAGTATTTGACTGTTTGTCAAACCAATCAATCAACTGGCAACTGTTTTTTTAAGTTTGTTTTCCCATTCCATTAAAGTGTCATTTGATAATTTGGGACACAGCCTGTATTTGAACCTCATATGTTAGTTTAAGCCCTTCAGTGCAGTTCGATCTTCATGCTGTTTTAAGTGTAATATTAATGCTTGGCATTCCTGTTTTTATCAGCCATAAAACTCTACTGAAAGCATGACAGTTTGACCAGTTGTCATCCACAGTGATTTGCTGCCTTGACTGTCAAACATTACTATTGTGCTTCAAACACTTAAGTAATGGAGGGGAAGCAGTCACTACAAATAAATCTTGTCTCGAGATACAGAAGAGCAGTTTAATAAGATGACAGTCTTTCGGAATAAAATTCAGTATTTTTGCATATTTGGCTGAGTACTATTGTAGGATAGCGATAAAGAATGTCTTGCATTTCATTGTATCCCGTAAATCAACTCTATAGTTCTGCATAAATATGATGAGGGAGAGGGTGCCCCCGAATCTGTAAACTGCCTTTTGTGTGTCTCTTTGAATTTATAAATATTTTAATGTTGACATTCTTGGTGAAATAGTTGCTTTGCTGCTGTATTGATGAGGGATGCAGTTTGAGACAATGAACTTTCCATACTGTCACGATGTACTTGAAAGTCATGTTTCTCAGGCTGAAAGCCATATGAAAATGATTCACCAAGGCTCTTAAGACTTCAATGAAAAGAAATAACCTTTAATGTGTTGTTTAGATCAGTCTTTTTCAAATGCTCTGTGAGTGTGCGCCATTAAATAAACATTCATAAGTCCGGGGGGTCCATCCAGCTGAACTAGCAACTTCTCTGTCTTTTCTCTTTAATAGTCAAGAGAGGCTGTGTTTTTAAAAGAATAACAAATAACAAATTAACAAATGAACAAATTAACAAATTAAAGCAGTGTTTCTCAACCTTGGCAACTTGAAGATGTCCGGACTTCAACTCCCAGAATTCCCCAGCCAGCGAATGCTGGCTGGGGAATTCTGGGAGTTGAAGTCTGGACATCTTCAAGTTGCCAAGGTTGAGAAACACTGTCCTAGACACTGAATTGTTTATACGTGAATGCTGGCTGGGGAATTCTGGGAGTTGAAGTCCGGACATCTTCAAGTTGCCAAGGTTGAGAAACACTGAATTAAAGTTTAATTTGTGTCTGTTGTTTAATTGACTGCTAAATTGGCCACATCCACCCGCTCACAGGATTACCTAGCTACACCGCCCCCCCCAACAGTCTGAGGGACTGTGAATTGGCCCCCTGTTTAAAAAAAAATATTGAGGACTCCTGCCTTATTCATTGCACAAGTTAGTCTAAAAAAAAAACCCTGATCATTTTTGTTGCTCTTCTCTGCACTGGGGGCCTCATCATCATTTTTGAATCCCGAGTGTGACTGCTGCACTATGAAGCAGTGCTATCTCTTCCCATGATCTTGAGCCAAGGTGGCGCAGTGGTTAGGGTGCAGTACTGCAGGCCACTTCAGCTGACTGCTATCTGCAGTTCAGCGGTTCTAATCTCACCGGCTCAAGGTTGACTCAGCCTTCCATCCTTCCGAGGTGGGTGAAATGAGGACCCGGATTGTTGTTGGGGGCGATATGCTGACTCTGTAAACCGCTTAGAGAGGGCTGAAAGCCCTATGAAGCGGTATATAAGCCTAACTGCTATTGCTATTGCTATTGATGCGATCTCTCTGTTGATGTAGCCGCTACAGCAACAGAACTGACTCTGTAGAATACTGATATTATTTTTTTGGGCTAAAAAGAGCAAGAAATTCAGTTTCACCATTGAAAGTGATGAAATGCCAATGCCACTTCTGGTTTTTTTTTGGCAGGCATTCCCTGATAGACATAAAAGGAAGTAACTTGCCATTTCTTTTAAAATAGATACGGGGAAATCTCCTAGCCCACTAAATGTTGCCAAACCAGAATTCTCAACATCCCTCATCATCCTTCAGCAGCATCTGGATGGCCACAAGTTCTCCACCCTTTTTTTAAAATAAAACATGATTAGGAGAGCCATGTCCTTCGGCCCCCACAATGCGTGCTTTGAAAATCAGAATTCTTTTATCCTTAGTTTAATCAATCCTTACAGTTCCTGTCTTGGTAGACTGACCCAATCATCTTTTTTTGGAGGAATGAGGAATGAAGACATTGTATTTTGTGCCTGAGAGTAGATATACAAACATAATTCTATGTTTGCCTGAAGTTTCTAGATTGGAAGGCTGGACACGGGGCGGGGTTAGAAAGGACACGGGTCCTTGGTCCTCTCTTAAGCTGTCTTATTTTCTTGCAGACGTTTCATTACTCAAACTAGGTAACATCATCAGTGCTAATACTAATACAAATATTCTCCTTTAAAGTTTCGAAAGAAATGGTTATGTCTGTAATAGCCAATCCAAGATATTACATCTATATGTTTTTTGAACCATGCTGCATAAAAATCGTGTGTGCTTAGAATCTAGGGCTGCCCCTGAAGAGTGTTCAAAGACTGCAGTTGGTCCAGAATGCAGCCGCGCGAGCGATAATGGGTGTACCTAGATACACCCATGTTACACCTATCCTCCGCGAGCTGCACTGGCTTCCTATTGGTCTCCGGACCCGCTTCAAGGTGCTAGTCGTTACTTTTAAAGCCCTACATGGTATTGCACCTGGCTACCTGAGAGACCGCCTCCTGCCATTCACCTCCCAACGACCAATAAGATCGCACAGGATGGGCCTCCTCCGGGTGCCGTCGACCGGACAATGCCGGCTGGCGGCTCCCCGAGGGAGGGCCTTCTCTGTAGCTGCACCGGCCTTATGGAACGAGTTACCCGCAGAGATCCGGACCCTCACCACTCTCCCGGCCTTCCGTAAAGCGACCAAGACCTGGCTGTTCCGGCAGGCCTGGGGCTGTTGATTGAAATCCAGCCCCACTTGATTGAATTGATGACGTATTAATTTTAATAATTGTATTTTTAATGTTTTTATGTCTGCTTTTGTTGTGAGCCGCCCAGAGTCCCTGGAGAGTGGACGGCATACAACTCTTATTAAAGTTGCAAAGTTGCAATGTAGGGCAGTGATGGGTAACCTTTTTCTCCTCATGTGCCAAAATTGCGCGCCGTGGCCATATCCATAATGCAATGTGCCCTGCCCCCCTGTGATCCCCCACACTTCCTGGCCCCCCATGAATGCGTGTGACCCCCCCGCAACCTGGTTTGGACCTAGCAGGCCTCCCTGAAGCCTCCCGGGACCAAAAATGGGCCGTGGGGGGAGCGCCGCACCCCCTGCAGTCCCCTTCACTCCTGCACATGCGCGTGTGACCCCCCTCCCCCTGCAGGCACACGCATCTCCCTCATGCGCTGCAGAGACCCAACAATCAGCTGGCCAGCGGGAGACACGTGCGCTTGAGTGAGGAAGCTGAGTTGGGCAAGGACTCGCGTGACATAGGTCTGCCATCACGGGTCTAGGGGTAGAAGTTGTCTCGTAACCATATTACAATGCTACTATGATTGGAGTAGGTGTGAGAACTTAACTGAGTTGCTGTTTTTAGCATCTTGGACGCACGATAGAAAGGTAATGCACAATTATTTGCAGTTGTTTTGAGACCAGTTATACTTTATAATTTTAATATGTTTAACATAAATGTATGGTATTCAAACAGTAATTGATTGACAGATTCTATAAATAGACATAGAAGTGGCTATGCATATTAGACAAATTAAAACTTTGAGGGATCAAATAACTCTTAGGTGCAAAGCAATGTACTCGAGCTCGTTTATACATATCCTTTGCCTAAAGCAATGTTTAAATCAACAATTATACAGTAGTGCTTAAGTTGAATACAAGGTGGTTCTGTTAGATGAGACTAGGTTATAATTTGACAGTATATTTATTTCACTTCTGTCTTCTCCGACTCCTTCAAATCTCAAGTTCTTCTCTGGGAAAGTCTCCTCCTCAGTTCTACTTCATAATTACAGCTTTTAGTTCTTCAAAGATTTGGCTTTCAAAATGAATTATATTTTAAATCTCTCACCTTTGTATCTTTTCACAACGATTTTATTTTAGGATTCTAGGGGAATAAAGTTCTTACATTTAGCAGGTCCTTGTTTAATTACTTGACTGTCCTGTAACTAAACATATTGATTATTTTTAACACACCAGAGCAAGTAGTTTTACCTCTTCCTATTTTTAGTATGAGTTGGGTACATATAATATGTTTTGTGGGCATAGGATATAGGCAGCGCCCTCTCTGTGGGGATGTGAGCTGTCGCCTCAGCTCAGCTACGCTGCACATGTGCACTCCTCCTCCCGGCCAGCTGATCTTTGGGTCTCTGCTGAGCATGTACAGAGGTGGGGGCATGCGGGGGCATGTGTGCATGCATGAGGGGTGCATATGGGGGCAACTCATGCATGCACAGGGCCAGAATGCATGCAGGGGGGCTGCTTGCGCATGCATGCACATGGGGCAGGGTGCATATGGGAGTGTGCGCGCATGTATGAGACACATAAAGGGGGACAGCGTGCGCATGCATGAGGGATGGGTGCATGCGGGGGACCACGTGCATGGGGGCGGGGTGCATGCAGAGGTCCTGAATGGATGCATGGGGCACATATGTGGGGGCCACACATCCATTTCATTTTGGGGTGTGTGTAGGTGCATTCATGGAGGCATGTGGGTGCATTCGTAGGGGCACGTGGGGTATATTTCACAATCCCAAATAAATTGTGTGTTGAAAAGCAAACGATTTTGCTTCACAATGGCATAATTTAGTAGCATTAAACAGAAGCCAAAAAATCAAATGGAATATTTTTTTCTATTGATTGTAGCAATAGCAATAGCAGTTAGACTTATATACCGCTTCATAGGGCTTTCAGCCCTCTCTAAGCAGTTTACAGAGTCAGCATATCGCCCCCACAGTCTGGGTCCTCATTTCACCCACCTCGGAAGGATGGAAGGCTGAGTCAACCTTGAGCCGGTGAGATTAGAACCGCCGAACTGCAGATAACAGTCAGCTGAAGTGGCCTGCAGTACTGCACCCTAACCACTGCGCCACCTCGGCTCTTGTTGTTTTAAATACATTTTTAAAATAAAATCCTTGAAACACTTGTCAGCTTATAATCGTACTATGATGGACCAGTTTTGTTTTTGTACCATTTCCCTGAAAATAAGACCTCCCCATGCGCTCAAAAGCCCAATCAGGTTTTTGAGTGCATGCGCTAAAATAAGCCCTCCCTGAAAATATTGTAACACAGCAGCAGCCATGAGGTCATCACACTCGCCACCTCCTGTACCTCAAAAATAATAAGACCTTCCCAAAAATAAGGCCAAGCGCTTATTTCGGGGATCAAAAGAAAATAAGGCCCTGTCTTACTTTCGGGGAAACACGGTAACTCAGGAAGTACCGTGTGGCCGTTCTAGCTTAAGTTAGCATATCACCATTGGATTAGTCTACTAAAGTAAATAGGTACTGCTAGTAATCCTACTTTTACTATGTTATATTTCATTCAATTTTATTAAGTCTGATGGAATATGAAGATTCTGTTTGCAAAATTTTGAGACAGTTTTGACTGAGTTGGGTCCAGAGAGAAATATCTTCCTTGTTTATTGGGCACATCTTGACCGCGTGCCCAGAATTAACTGAAATGCCATTTCTGTGATGCAGACACCCAGCTAGTACAGGCAATATGTTCCTGAAATATCGGACTCTGTACTTTTGTGGATCAGCCATAGGCACAGCATGGCAAGAGTCAAATGGAGGCCAGAACAAAGGATGAGTGAAAATTGCTCATCCGGCAAAATCTTGGCAGAGCTTGCTTCGTCTCATTAATCAACGCTAACCCAACGTATCTTCCGTGGTTCCTGTAGCAGGAGTGTGGTGTAGCATTCTCACATTTTTCACCTTTGGCCTTCTTAGTAAGGAAATGGTGTAGAGAAATGTAGGTGGATACTACAACATATGTGGGAAGAAAATCTTGCTGCTCTAATATACAGAGCCACGGTGGCGCAGTGGTTAGGGTGCAGTACTGCAGCCACTTCAGCTGACTGCTAGTTCTGCAGCTCGGCGGTTCAAATCTCATCGGCTCAGGGTTGATTCAGCCTTCCATCCTTCCGAGGTGGGTAAAATGAGGACCCAGATTGTGGGGGCAATATGCTGACTCTGTAAACCGCTTAGAGAGGGCTGAAAGCCCTATGAAGCGGTATATAAGTCTAACTGCTATTGCTATTGCTATAAGTGAGAGTTGTCCCATCATAATGAAATGATTTTGGTGTAGTAAAGGTAAACGTTACCCCTAGCTCATATGTGCTAGTCGTTCTCAACTCTAGTGGAAAGGTCTTATCTCCATTTCAAAACCGAAGAGCCAGCGCTGTCCGAAGATGTCTCTGTGTCATGTGGCCAGCATGACTAAATACCAAATCGCATGGAACGCTGTTACCTTCCCACCATAGGTGGTTCTCAATTTTTCCACTTACATGCTTTTGAACTGCTAGGTTGGCAGAAGCTGCGCCGAGTAACGGGAGCTCGCTCTGTTACACGGCGCTAAGGATTCAAACCGCTGAACTGCCAACCTTTCTGATTGACATATTGTGTTAGAGGGTTCAGAGATGAAGCAGACTGTGTTCATTAAAGAGCCTCCTTTTGAGCAGTGAATCAGTACACTGGTACTCAGTAAGTTCTTTCTTCAGAAGCCTTTCTACTAATAGTTTAATCTCTTGAGGATCTTTTTGTTGCTGTTGAAAGTTTAGGTATTCACCCCAATGTGATTGTAATATCTAAGTAAACCTTTTCTGTTTTTTAGAGCGATCTGTCAAGTGATTGACTCAATCTTATGTTGGGATAACAGAGTTTGGGACCTATTAAAAGACATCACAGTTTGGGACTTTTGATTTTTGTCCTGCATCTTTTGATATCTTTTCATGTTTCTGATGGCAATTTCAGCTACTTTCCCTGGCAATCAAATCTGCAAATTTGTCCATAGACTTTCATATCCACATAATTATTTATGTATGAAGATTATTGTCCTTGGATGGTCTAAAAGGGATCAAGATTAGGCAGCAAGAATACAGAGTGCGCGCTTTTGCGGATGATTTGGTCATAATATTGGAACAACCGCAGGAATCCAGTATGGTTTTAATGAATACGATTAATCAATATGGTCAAGTATCTGGTTTTAAAATAAATTTAGGGAAAACCAAAATATTAGCTATAAATATGAATACTAAACAAACGGAAGAACTAGGAGGGACGCTAGGATGTGAGGTAGTCAAAAAAGTTAAATATCTTGGAGTCAATATTTTAACCTCAAACGGGAAATTATATAAGCATAATTATGAACCACTTTGGCATAGTATACAGATAGAGATGAAAAAATGGGAGGAATTGCACTTATCATTGCTGGGTAGGATAGCGGCAGTGAAAAGATTATTGTCCTTAAAAATATTCCTGGAGCTGAAAATTTAAAAAGCAATTGGTAGGATAGTAATTTTTCATGTATTTGGAGCAACGCTGGTCCTTGTATCTGTCTTTGGGGAAATGGTGTTCATTTCGTTGTGCTATCTAGAGCATGTTGAAGAATAATTGGAAAAGCACTCTTGACTGATAAAGTTACTTGCTGTTTCCATTCCAGGAAAGCCCAACACTACTGGCAACTCTGAACGGATTCAGCTCTCAGGAATGTACAATGTTAGAAAAGGGAAAATGCATTTGCCGGTCAACCGATGGACAAGACGCCAAGTTATCCTTTGCGGGACGTGCCTAATAGTATCGTCGGTGAAAGAAAGCCAGACTGGAAAAATGCATGTGCTCCCCTTAATTGGTGGAAAGGCAAGTTGACAATTTCAATGTGTTTGTGTGTGTGTGTGTGTACATTTATTAAAATTAAAATGAATAATGCATCATCAAAATCACATATTTTAAAATTAACGTAATGAGGAGTTAAACAAATCAAGAAAAAAAATGCAACAGCAGTATTAAGAAATAAAACACATCAGGTTTGGGAGTAATTATGAGCACATTTGTAATCTTAAGAAAGCTTACCCATCTGTATTTGTAATGTTTGCTCAAAAAACTATTGCATAGGAAAAGATAACATGTCAAAAACATTATTAGTACAGCTACGCGTGTGTATCTGTAGCTTCTAATAGGCAAAATAATTAAACCTAGAATCTGTAATAGCAGATTTAAAATGAAGCAGCAGCCTCAGGCAAGGGAATTGATATAAGTAACTGTATAAATCTCCATCTTTGTACTATAGGATATGTCCCAATGAGACTTTCAGTTTCTCTGAAGTCTCCTTTATTTAGTCAAATGATAATGCAATCATGGCTTTCAGATGGCATACTCATTTTGTATTTATTTGTAAAGGGGTTTGTTTTGCACATCACTTTATTTTATATTTTGCACATAGTTTGCTCTTGAGGACGGTGATTGATTTTCCACTACACTTGGAGGACAAGTTATCCTTGACTTGTCACTCATAAAGCCCTCCATGGTAGTGGATCTGGGTACTTGAGAGACCGCCTACTGCCAATTACCTCCACGTGACCCATTAGATCTCACCGATTGGGCCTCCTCCGGGTTCCATCTGCGGGTCAATGCCGATTGGCGACCACGCGGAGGAGGGCCTTCTCGGTGGCAGCTCCGACCCTATGGAACGATCTCCCCGTGGAGATTCGCACCTTCACCACTCTCCAGACCTTCCGCACAGCCATTAGAATCCGGCTATCCCGCCAGGCCTGGGGCTAAGATTGCACCCTCCCGAATGGTATGAATGTTGTGTTTTCTTTTAATTATGTGTTGTCGTATATGTAAAAGTCTGTTTCCCTCTTCCCTTCGGATGTGAGCCGCCCTGAGTCCCCCCAGGGAAAAGGGCGGCATACAAATAAACTTCTGAATCTGAATCTGAATCTGAAGTTGGGAACATAGATAGCATACCATTCCCCAATCAAAAAATCCTGACCTGGGCTTTCAATCAGTGGCTATTCATGGAGATATAGGCATATTCTCCATAGTGGTGGAGGTAGCATCCAGACCTGGTTGACATCATCCACTTACTGATAGGACTGAGTCTGATGATGTTGTTAAGCCACGCCTCTGTTGCTAGACAGACCCAGCTTTCGACTCAGTCCCTCAGTGAGGACAGATACGTTATTCAGTAGTTCCTACCTTATCACCTTTTAAAAGAATATATTATTGCATTTCTACCAGCTGATTTCTATCAGAATATTTGAACAGACCTAAGCCTCCGGGAGGTGGTCTTTTTCGCCTCTAGCCCTTCAGGGTGGCGATCTTTCTGTTAAAACATCAAGTGGAGGTTCCTCAGACGATTGTTCCTCTCAAATTTCTTCTCACACCTGGCTGAGCTCCATGCTTTGCCTGGAGGCACCTGACAGCCACCCCTTACAAACTCGATCAGCATGGCTTGCAGCAAGGTCACACAGACAGCGGAGGCTTTTGGAGCAGCTAGGAGAGCCGTAAACATCTCAAAGGAGCCGCAGATGTTGCAAGCGGTTTAAAATAAATCATGAAGAGCCGGTAAACTGCGCAAGTGGGGAAAAAAGCCTTGAGGGGAAGCCAGCTCGTGTTGGAGCGCCCCACTGCTCCTGTTCGAAGTAGAGCGACAATCTGTGGATCAAATTGTGGCCGCAGAGCGCCCACACAGCCCCGGGACAGTAACTGCCCCCCTCAGCCTTTGATTGTGCCACGGCAGTTTCAAAAAGGGCGCGAACCGCCATTTTGTGTCCGCTGAATAGCCTTGCCAGAACATTCAAAATGGCTACCGCGAGTAATTCTGAGCCAGGGGTAATGGCTGTTACCATGACAGAGACACAACCTTCAACACTTTCAGAGGCAGGGATTCCAGATGGCCATCAGGACCCCTCTACTTCCGCTGGCCAGAGAAGTGGGCCCATAAAACAAGCAGGAGGAATGCTAAGGGGGCTGCTAGAGCAGCCAGGATTAAGAAGGCCTCCAAAGTCACCTCCAGTTTTGAGAAGCAGAAGGACAGGGCCTTAGAGCGATTGTATAAAAAGGCCTACGCGCAACGGGGGTGATGGCTGTCACACCCGCAGAGGAGGCCTTGTCACTGGCCCCTGACCAGGAGGATCAGGAATCAATTTCAGAAGAGGGGGAAATCAGAGAGGAAGAATCTTTCCAAGGATGAAGGGATGGCACCTTGTAGAACAAGTTGGGAACATAGCAATAGCAATAGCAGTTAGACTTATATACCGCTTCATAGGGCTTTCAGCCCTCTCTAAGCGGTTTACAGAGTCAGCATTTTGCCCCCAACAACAATCCGGGTCCTCATTTTACCCACCTCGGAAGGATGGAAGGCTGAGTCAACCTTGAGCCGGTGAGATTTGAACAGCCGAACTGCAGAACTAGCAGTCAGCTGAAGTAGCCTGCAGTGCTGCATTTAACCACTGCGCCACCTCGGCTCCTTGCCCATCACTTGCATAGGCTGGTTTCCAGCAGGACACAGACTGGTACTGGTCTGTGGCCCTGGGATTGGGGACCTCCGGTGTATGCAATGAATAGGAAAAACAAAAGTGTAATTTTTGTGACAATTTGTTAAAAATGTCTGGCAGTAAAATGGATTGTTGAGAATTTTTCTAAAACTGTTTAACAATTAAATCCTATGTATCATGTATTTGAAATTATGGCCCATTATATCACTTGAAGGTTAACTGAAGACTTTACTATAACTTTCGGATTGTTTAGCCCATTGAAATGAGCTAAAATTTGAAATTTCATATTCTTTTTTATTAAATGTATACATTTCTTTCGTTATGTTGACAGCCTATTTATCCTTGCAGCTTTTTTCCCTTTAACTGTATTTTTAATTAATTAATATTTTAGAAGTTTAACTCTGTCTTAGAAGTTACATTTTTTTTTAATATATGTATTTCCATCCATCCCTCTGCAGGTAGAAGAAGTTAAAAAGCACCAGCACTGTTTAGCATTTAGCTCATCTGGACCTCAAAGCCAGAGTTACTATATCTGCTTTGACACTTTCACTGAATATTTGCGATGGCTTCGGCAAGCTTCAAAGGTAAGGTTTTATAGTTATGCAGATCGCTGGTATTTATTTGCTTATATCCTGCCTTTATTATTTTTTAAATAAACAACTCAAAGCAAGAAACGTGCCTAGCACTCCTTCCTCCTCCTATTTTTCCCACAATAACAACTCTGTGAGTTGTGTTGAGCTGAGAGAGAGAGAGAGAGAGAGAGGGATTGGCCCAAGGTCATACAGCTGGCTTTCATGCCTAAGGTGGGGTGAGAACTCAGGATTTGTTTTTGAAGAAACCAGGATGGTTGATATAGTTGGCGTTATGTGAATGCTACAATTATAAAGTGAATAGCAATAGCAATAGCAGTTAGACTTATATACCGCTTCGTAGGGCTTTCAGCCCTCTCTAAGCAGTTTACAGAGTCAGCATATTGCCCCCAACAACAATCCGGGTCCTCATTTTACCCACCTCGGAAGGATGGAAGGCTGAGTCAACCTTGAGCCGGTGAGATTAGAACTGCTGAACTGCAGATAACAGTCAGCTGAAGTGGCCTGCAGTACAGCACTCTAGCAATAGCAATAGCAATAGCAGTTAGACTTATATACCGCTTCATAGGGCTTTCAGCCCTCTCTAAGCGGTTTTACAGAGTCAGCATATTGCCCCCAACAACAATCCGGGTCCTCATTTCACCCACCTCGGAAGGATGGAAGGCTGAGTCAACCTTGAGCCGGTGAGATTAGAACTGCTGAACTGCAGATAACAGTCAGCTGAAGTGGCCTGCAGTACAGCACTCTAGCAATAGCAATAGCAATAGCAGTTAGACTTATATACCGCTTCATAGGGCTTTCAGCCCTCTCTAAGCGGTTTACAGAGTCAGCACATCGCCCCCAACAACAATCCGGGTCCTCATTTTACCCACCTCGGAAGGATGGAAGGCTGAGTCAACCCTGAGCCGGTGAGATTTGAACAGCCGAACTGCAGAACTGCAGTCAGCTGAAGCAGCCTGCAGTGCTGCATTTAACCACTGCGCCACCTCGGAATGACATGGTTATGAGCGAATGTCATGGTTGTTAAGTGGATCCATTGTTTGCTGTTGGCCAATTTTTGCCAGAAACTTGAAGTAAACACCTGTTTCTGGGAAAAGCATCATAAACCGTGGTCATGTAACACCATGCGCTGCACTCACTGGTTGCTGAGTGTCCAAAGTGCAACCACGGGGGGGGGGGTTGCGTGTGCGCGGGGCGTGCGCAACATAGGAAGTTTGAAACTGGGTTGTAAGTCCTTGTTGGGAAGAGTCTGTCATAACTTCAGACAGTCGTTAAGCAACCAGTAATAAGTCAAGGACTACCTGTGTTCAGTTCCAAGTGAAAGCTCTTCAACAGTCCAATGATATTCTCCATCTCTTTCGTTTCCTTTCCCCTCTTCATTGCCCAGAATGTATTATAACTGTGAATTGTGGATAGACTTGTATAATGCATGGTGCAGTAGTTATATGCTGTTGGGCAGGAAGCTAGGAAAGGGGAGATGCTGATTCAAATCCACCTCAGCTATGGAAGCTCACTGAGTGACTTTCATGGAGGAGGAGCCAACGTCGCAACGTTACATCGTGCGGACTCGACAGTCCGAATCCGCCGATGACACTTTTCTCCCTGGACGGTCCGACAGGACCTTAACCGTCCCGAAGAGACGGTGACTGGGAAGACATCGCAAAGTCCCTGATCGACCCAAGGGAAGCGCTTCCAACCGGTGGCAAACAGCCAGCCCCCAGGCTGACATAGTTGGAGACTGTTCCGGAAACAAAGAGAAGTGAAAGTGTTCCACTGAGTGACTTTCAACCAGTACTTCTCTCTCATATCACTCTTGCCTCACAAGTTAATTTTTGTGGGGGAAATTGGAGAAAGAAGTGCTGTGTGAATTGGTTTAAGCTCCTATGGAGAATCACACGTTAGAGATATGTGACCACATTTATTCTGGCTGTCCTTTCACTGAGGTAGCAGTTGTCTTAATTAATTGTAATATCTTGCACTGAAAAGCGAGGGAAATGGTGACATTCACAAGTATAGGGAAAAGGATTGGAAGTTGCTAATGTTTTTAAGTTCCCGATTGCACATAATTACTTGGTACCATCCTGTGCTTTCTCTTTGTTCAGCTGGGTTGGGAAATTGCCAGTGTAAGCCCATTTCATTATGTAATCCCAGCAACATCTTCTTTGCTCTGAATGCTGAAATATATAAACCTGCTAGTAGAAGCCAGTGTAGAAATAGGCAAACTTTAAAGCCGTGTTTTAAAGAAAAAAAGAACAGCAACACATTCCTTGGTATTACGGAAACGCAAATGTTTGTTAGAAATGCAGCAGATGTTTACATTGTAAACCTAAAAAGGCATATTTATTTAAGAAAAAGGTGAGACGGTAAATCACTTCAGCCCACAATAAAATTCTTGTTTTTGATTTGAAAACTTTTGAGAAAAGATTGGTCTGCTGTTAAGCATTGATTGTTGTAAAAATTTCTGAACTAGCTTTTGAAGTGTTTTGAATGGAATCTTTTCTAAGAACTTCAGAGTTCTTGGAAATTACCTATGAGTTCACGGTGAAATGAGACTGAACTCCCATTGTCAGCACATAAGTAGGATATTATATAAAGCTGTGTCCATTTCTTAGAAGGTTGATCTATTAAACAGCTCTGAATGCCTGATAATCTAGGTAATGCAATGTTGATGAATGGCCCTTGTAATATCTATCTATATATAAAAGGTAAATGCCACTCACTCATCACGAAATCTCCAGAACTCTAAAGCCAAACAAACTTGAAATTTGCCATATATTGGCTTCTAGGTGCTCGCTAAGAAAGGATATTTCTAAATGACCATCAGATCATTACTATTTCTTATACAGTAATTAACACACTTTGATGCTAAGGAGTTCTACTCCCCCTCCCCACCTGAAAAGAACTCTGTTCCAACTGCCAGTTGCCTTATATTAACATGCTCTGATGCTAAGGAGTTAGACACTCTACTCCCCTTTCCCACCTGAAAAGAACTCTGTTCCAACGGCAAGTTGCCTTATATTAACACGCTCTGATGCTAAGGAGTTAGACACTCTACTTCCCCATCCCACCTGAAAAAGAACTGTTCCAACTGCCAGTTGCCTTATATGAACATGCTCTGATTCTAAGGAGTTAGACACTCTACTCCCCTTTCCCACCTGAAAAGAACTCTGTTCCAACGGCAAGTTGCCTTATATTAACACGCTCTGATGCTAAGGAGTTAGACATTGTACTTCCCCATCTCACCTGAAAAAGAACTCTGTTCCAACTGCCAGTTGCCTCACATTCTGTTACCTCAGTCCAAACTGGCAGACGTTCCACTCCTTCACCCAGGAGCAGTTGGGGGATATTCCCTTATGTGTTTCAGTCACCAACCACCACTGTGCCAACGGCGTGAAACGAATGCTTCCTGCATAACCCGATCACATAGTTTCGTTGTGAAGCGGGGACATCCAGCTAGTCTCTATATTACTCATCCTGTTTAGCAGAGAGCCTTCAGTCACTTTCTTCATGCTGTATTCACACATAATGCTAAACCAGAATATTTTCACATGGCATTATATCCGTAACGGTAAATGAAAAAAAAAATGGGTTTATGCCTGTTGCTTGTGCTGCCTTTCAAATTAGCAAAGTTAAAATGACACTGAACTTTCATTTCTGCAAATGCATTGAACATATGCATATTTCACAGGAAAAAAAAAGAATTCACCTTCATGGTTGAAAATATTAAGATATAATTTGAGGAGAGTCCACCGAAGGATAAAATGGTTCACAGTTGGCCACGGGTGTGATGTAAAAATAATTATGCTAGATGAATAATTCATCTACCGGTAGTTCTACGAGACGAATTCTAATAAAGAAGAACAGGAAAGGAAAATAAATCAATTCCCTTGGAATAATTCTTGTTGGAATTATGGTCTTCTAAGTTTGGGAGAATTTAAAATGTTACAATTTGGTTTTTTTTTTTAAAAGCCTGCTGTTTATTAGACTAACACAAATATTACCAGTAATCAAGCTTTACTTGGGGAGAAAAACAAACCTATTTAATATACAGTAATTGAACTTCCTTTGATTCTTCCTAATTAGACATTTTAATTAGTTTGATTCTGCTAGCAAAACAAATGCTTATGATAGTGCTAAATATCAATATCATTGGATCCCTTAAATTTAGTCATTTATTTTCATTTACATAAGCAAGAACAGGTGGGGGAAACAATTTTTTTTTTTTGTTCCCAAAAGGAATAAATCCCTGGCTATTGAGGCAAAGGAGTCTTAGGATTTTGGAAAAGATCATTTCATTATAATGATTGCTTGTGAAAAACTTGGTGGTTATTGATGTTGAGAATTTTGACATTGCAGGATAAAGCATAGATCCCTGTCAATTTATAATGCTTAATATTGATTATTTTTTAAATCAAGCCACGTGATGAATTGTGAATAGCAATAGCAGTTAGACTTATATACCGCTTCATAGGGCTTTCAGCCCTCTCTAAGCGGTTTACAGAGTCAGCATATATTGCCCCCACAGTCTGGGTCCTCATTTCACCCAGATAGATAGATAGATTATAGATAGATAGATAGATAGATAGATAGATAGATAGATAGATAGATAGATAGATAGATAGCAATAGCAGTTAGACTTATATACCGCTTGATAGGGCTTTCAGCCCTCTCTAAGCGGTTTACAGAGTCAGCATATCGCCCCCACAATCTGGGTCCTCATTTCACCCAGATAGATAGATAGATAGATGATAGATAGATAGATAGATAGATAGATAGATAGATAGATAGATAGATAGATAGCAATAGCAGTTAGACTTATATACCGCTTCATAGGGCTTTCAGCCCTCTCTAAGCAGTTTACAGAGTCAGCATATTGCCCCCAACAACAATCCGGGTCCTCATTTCACCCACCTCGGAAGGATGGAAGGCTGAGTCAACCTTGAGCCGGTGAGATTAGAACAGCCGAACTGCAGAACTGCAGTCAGCTGAAGTAGCCTGCAGTGCTGCATTTAACCACTGCGCCACCTCGGCTCTTACTCGAAGCTTACTTGTTGAAGCTGCCAAAGTTAATGTGACTGGTTAGTGTTCAATAGAGCAGTGTTTTTCAACCTTGGCAACTTGAAGATGTCCGGACTGCGAATGCTGGCTGGGGAATTCTGGGAGTTGAAGTCCGGACATCTTCAAGTTGCCAAGGTTGAGAAACACTGCAATAGAGTATAGAATTTGGACATCATATTAAACGGATTAACTACACTTAGAAAGGAAATGTCTCAGACAAGTTAGAAGAAGGGAGTAGTTATGTAATACTTTGCTTATTCTTCTCTTGAGAATATTAATATACATAGAATGAAGCTCACACCATTGTACCCAAGTTCTACAAAGGCAGAATAAGATACAGTCCGCGGCAATTTGATTGTCCTCTGTTAACCATACAAGACAGCATAAATTGTGCAGAATTCCAAGTATTGCCACTTGAACAATTATTCACTTACTTGAAAAGACGGGGATTAGATGGCTGCTCCCCATACAGATACCACATATTTACATGCATAGCTTGTTGCAGGCTGTCCATTGAGAATGCAAGGGGAAGAAGTACAGAATAGCAGGCATTGTGGAATACTTTTATGCCAAGCATTCTATGCTGGGAGTCTTCTTGGAGAGCTATTCAAAAAAAAAAAAATCTCCTTTTTATATGCTCAAGAGTTTCTTTTTTGTGCAAGGTTTTAAGGGCAAAGTTGGGTGCACAACTAGAGGATTGTCTGGCCCTTACGAACCTTTCTATGCCCCCCGGATTATCCTGCGGACAAAGTTTTAATCTTGTTAAAAATAAATTGTTCCATAATGGACCAGCTCGGAATTATCATGTGAGATTTCTGAGCAGAGCTAGACCTAATTTCTCTGGTAGTATTTGTGTTTTTTTAAAAAAATCCCTACTGTTAATCCATACTTGCTTTCTAGAAATGTCCGAATGGGGATACGGTTAAAGCTTTGTTTTTGCCAGGACACTATAGTGGTTTTAAAAAAGGGTAAATATTGGAAAACTGCATTCAAGAGTTCATATTAGCAAATCACCTCCACTCGACCGATTAGATCCCACAGATTAGGCCTCCTCCGAATTCCATCCGCCGGCCAGTGTTGACTGGCGACTACCCGGAGGAGAGCCTTCTTTGTGGCTGCTCCGACCCTATGGAACGAACTCCCCGTGGAGATTCGAACCCTCACCACCCTCCAGGCCTTCCGCAAAGCCCTTAAAACCTGGCTGTTCCGACAGGCCTGGGGCTAAAGAACCGTTGCCCCCGTTCTCGAATGGTATGACTGCTGTGTGTTTTAAACCATGTATTGTTTTGTGTCGTTTAAATTCTTGTTTGTATCCCCCCCTTCCCTGGTTTGAGTTGTGAGCCGCCCTGAGTCCCCTTCGGGGGGAAAAGGGCGGCATATAAATAAAATCAACATTCAACATTCAACATTCAATTGTTCCATAATGGACCAGCTCGGAATTATCATGTGAGATTTCTGAGTAGAGCTAGACCTAATTTCTCTGGTAGTATTTGTGTTTGTTTTTTTAAATCCCTACTGTTATCCATACTTGCTTTCTAGAAATGTCCGAATGGGGATACGGTTAAAGCTTTGTTTTTGCCAGGACACTATAGTGGTTTTAAAAAAGGGTAAATATTGGAAAACTGCATTCAAGAGTTCATACTAGCAAATGAGCAAGTCTGAATTAATCTCATCTTTCAGCTAGATTTTAGATGTCATACTTACATTGCATTATTTCTTTCCCTAACTTCTTTTTATTGAAAAATAATGCCGATAATATAATTTGCCTGGCTTTTCAATGGAGTTGCTTATTTATTCTCTGAAGAAAAAAGTGTGAAGTGATGAGGAGTGTGTTCTGCCATCAGCTTCACAGGTCTGGGTTACTACTATACCGTAGCTATTCCTTTTCCCTCCCAATTCTGGCACAGATGTTGTAGACTTTAAAATTGGGAAACCCGCCATGATAATTAACATTTAGAATACTAACTGGCTACCTGTCTCTGATGTCTATCTGTATCAGTTCTATCTATCTAAATTGGATTTATGTAGAACAGCTCTACGGATGCGGAGCACATTAAACAAATGAATGTGTGCGTTTTAAAAGATTCATAAGGCAACTGTGGCTAGGAGAATAGAATAGAATAGAATTTTATTATTCTATGCCGCCCTTCTCCGGGAGGACTCAGGGCGGCGAACAATTCAAGGGGGAAAAAGGGGAACATAAAAAGACAAAATACAAATAATAAAAGTAGACAACAGTCGCACAACCATACATGTCGAGAGGGGAGAGAACTCATCACCCCCAGGCCTGCCGGCAAAGCCAGGTTTTGACGGCTTTTCGGAAGGCCTGGAGAGAGGTGAGGGTCCGAATCCCTGCGGGGAGTTCGTTCCAGAGGGCCGGAGCTGCCACAGAGAAGGCTCTCCCCCGGGTAATAGCCAGGTGGCATTGGCTGGTAGATGGCACCCGGAGGAGGCCAACCCTGTGAGATCTAATGGGTCTGTGGGAGAACCTTTGCATAGGTCCATCTTCTGCTCCAACCCCAAATTCGAGAAGGATGGCACACGCTGAACATTAGACAAGTTATCAAGATCCCCCTGAGCAGACAGGGGAATTCTGAGTCTCAGCCTCCTGGTGAAGAGGTTGAAGCTGTCAAGCCTGAATACTAAGAGCCATAGATAAGTGTTCCGACCCCTTCTTCCGTCCAGTAACGAATGCCGAGACAAGCTTAACTGGAATGTACTTTAATAGCAAGAAACCAAGACCTCGGTGGCTGAAAGCCAAGCATAACAAACAGATAAGGACCTTGGCAGCAACTCAGACAAACTCAGGCAGCAATAAACACAGATAAGGCTTGGCAGCAATCCAGCCTGCCAAGCTCACAGTAATGTCCTCCAGCATTCAATCCTGCGTTGACTTCTGCAAAGAGGGGCGTGTGCACAGGTAGCTTTTTATAGTCTGGAGAGGAGCCTAATGACCACCAGCTGAGTGCAATTACCTCCTGTACTTGCGCAACTGTTGCTGACGCCTATTAGCTCTTCGGTGCCGGGCATCCAGGAACAACTCACTACTGGCCTCCGGCTCACTCTCCCTTGTCTCCTCCCCACTGGTCCAAGGCTCAGGCGCCACCTGGTGGCCAACCAGCCTCTCTGCGCCCTGCTCGGAGTCGGAACCCTGTCCAGGGTCCTCCACATCCTCCAGAGCCGACTCATAAGGCCCCTCGCTGTCGGAGTCTGGTGGCAGCTCCAACGGCTCCTGCTGGGCCACAACAGATAAGATACAACCTTTTGTCAGAAGACAGTCCAGCTGCTTTCCACATCCATGTCAAGAAATAAACAGCAAGAAGTCCATTGCCTTTTTAGGACAGGTGAAAGAGACCTACATTTTAACAGCTAGGGACTGTTATATATAACAGGTTGAATTTCTTGTTTCTGCCACTCAGCTTATCTGATGTGTTACTAGCACTTCTTGTGTCTATAGTTAAGCACATTTCTCTCAGTTCTTCCACTGCTAGATTCTGGGCTAATAGTAAAAAAAATTTTACTACCGGTTCTGTGGGCATTCGCTGGCTGGGGAATTCTGGGAGTTGAAGTCCAGACATCTTCAAGTTGCCAAGGTTGAGAAACACTGTTCTAGAAGAAGGTAGTAGATTAAAAAGAGGTCCAAAGCAAGGATATGGCTCCCCAATATGGAACCCCCCACCTCAAAATGGTAGCTCGGATTTCCTGTTCTTCATCTCAGAATAGTACAAATGAAAAAGTGCATTGGTTAGAATATTCACCTGGTTTAAAAGATGCCTTGGGTTTTCTGACCTTTTTTTTTAAAAAAAAAAACCCTCTTGTTTTTGAATCACTCCTCTTTGCTGTTTTAATTGGGGCAGTAATCATGCAATCATGCAAATCCCGTATCATTTTGTGATACGGGATTTCTTTATGCATTAGAAGCAATGCCATTATAAAATTTGAAGGACCAGTTTTGCTTTCATGCTTCAGTTGAACCTAAGTTACCTGTTGTTTTCCTGTGGGCGATCTTTTTTTGCCACCTTAAAACATCGCTTGAAAGGTGTCACAGTGTGAGTGGCAATTAAGGCCGTCGCTGAGATCCTGGATGTCTATCAGATTTATGTCTCTCTAAACTGAGAATCCTATCGCCAAGTTCAAATTTAGTTTAGCTGTCTGCGCATAGACTTATGCATGTGTCTGCTCCCGTATGGTTTTACGTTTGATTCTTAAACTGGTGACATCTAAACTAAGAAAGAGTGGATTAGTAGATGGAGTGAATTCCTACAAACTCTTAAGAATGGAGCCCCTGGAGAGAAATGATCGGATTTGCAATTAAACAATATTTGGAAGGCTTCAAATTCCATACCTAGTTAAAATATGCTGCTCTGAAAAGTGGCTCAGAACACAGCGGCTTCAGACATCAAAGGAAGACATGAGGAGCCGAGGTGGTTAAATGCAGCACTGCCGGCTACTTCAGCTGACTGCAGTTCTGCAGTTCAGCGGTTCAAATCTCACCGGCTCAAGGTTGACTCAGCCTTCCATCCTTCCGAGGTGGGTAAAATGAGGACCCGGATTGTTGTTGGGGGCGATATGCTGACTCTGTAAACCGCTTAGAGAAGGCTGAAAGCCCTATGAAGCGGTATATAAGTCTAACTGCTATTGCTATTGCTAAGACTGGTTTAAAAAAAAAAAAAAGAATTAAGGCAGCTTTCTATAAATCTAATGTATAAGACAATGGGGGAAGAAACTGAGCCATCCCAAAATCCCACAGACAATCCATGTTTTTTGTTTATTTTATTTTATCTTTTATTGTTCTCCGAAATACAGGATGGCATACAAGGCTGTTGAGACTGTGAAGCTTGAGACCATGGAGAAGTTGTAGAAAGGTCAACTTGTGTCTCTGACCTGTAATATCTAACATTATTATCTAGATTAGGCCTTTCTAGTTTAGAGACTCCCCCCCCCCCCCCAGTGTCCTGGGATCATTTTATTTATTTATTTTTTATTATAAGAATTTATTTATTTTTTTTGTTCATAGACAACACATACCCACAACAATGAAAAAAAAAAAACCATCATCACATATAGCATGTCGTTTGGTTACAAGTGTTTTAACATTTATCATTCTTATACATTTATTATTTCATTTAATAGGTTATAATATACAGTTTGGGTTGCTTTGTTTACCATCCCTTCCTCCTGTTATAACACCACCTTATTTTCCCTTTCTTTTCTCCCTTCCTCCCTTCTCTACTTTCTTCCTTCCTCCTCTCCTTCCCCTTCCTTCTTCCTGTACCTTTCTCCTACTCCTGCTCTTCCTCTTCCCCTTCCTACCCTCTCTCCTCCTCTTTCTCTCCTTTCCATCCTCCTCTCCTTACCTCTTTCTTTCCACCCTCTCTCCCTTCTCTACTTTCTTCCTTCCTCCTCTCCTTCCCCTTCCTTCTTCCCGTACCTTTCTCCTACTCCTACGCTTCCTCTTTCCCTTCCTACCCTCTCTCCTTCCTTTTCTCACCCTTCCATCCTCCTATCCTTTCCCTTTCCTTTCTCCCACCCTCCCTTCTCTACTTTCCTCCTTCCTCCTCTCCTTCCCCTTCCTTCTTCCCTTATCTCTCCTTTGCTCCTACTCTTCCTCTTTCCCTTCCTACCCTCTCTCCTTCCTCTTCTCTCCCTTCCACCTTCCTTTCCTAGTTTAGAGACTTGAAGGCCGTGATTGCTGGTGTTTTCTGGCCCTGCTTCGGAATAAGCAAACCGAAAACAATTTTAACTGGCTCTGAGTTATTAAGCGTTGCAAAGGAATGAACTCTTGTTTGCTCTCCCTGGGTGTTGGCTTGAGAAGCAATTAGCGTTTTCAGGGCCCCGTTTTTTCTTCTTCTTTCTGTCCCGTTTAGATGCCGTGCTTGATTGCTTCTTCATTTGAGGTTTCAGAAAGCCACGGCAATAAAAATGTCACGTTAACAGTGTGGCTTTGTTTGTTTTACGGAATGGAATAACTGGAAATTTTTTAATCTTTTGAGGATGGACACTGATGGATGGAATGGCGATTCCTTTTCATTCTCCTAGGACATACTCACCTGGTTAGGGTTAATCACATAACTGAACATTCAACTTATTCAAAATAGGATTTTGAAGGGAAAAAAAAACAGTTGTGTATAATGTACAGGTGGTCCTCGACTTACAACAGTTCACGTAGTGACTGTTCAAAGTTACAGCAGCACTGGAAAAAGTGACTTACGGCAGTTTTTTCACATGGACACCTGTTGTGACTCAGCAGCAGTCTACTGTGAGTCTTTTCGGAATGCAAGATTAACGATGCAGCTGGGGCTCGTTAGTGGGGTTTTGGAGATAAAAGGACGGATGCTGCCACGCCCTAGTTGCAGGAATCAACGTTCCTTCATGCGTTCCTTGGTTCGTACAGCATTGCTTGATACACTTGGATAAGTGCTTTGTGTTTTCTGTAACCCTGATTCAAGGCTACACTTCGAGAAGTGCATTGCTTGTAAGAGTTGTTTTGTTTTTCATTCTGTTATCTGGTCAGAGACTGTATTTATGTTATTTTTGGGCTCGAAGCCAGTCTGAGCCGAGAACTGATAAAGAAAGTTCCTTTAAGTTTGTCTGCTTGCCGTTTGTTAACAAGCCGTGAAGGGGGGACAGAACAGACACCCTTCGTAGCAGCTTAACGATCATGTGATCAAAACTCAGATGCTTGGCAATTGGTTCATACTTATGACTGTTTCTGTGCCCCAAGGCCACGTGACCCCCCCTTTTGCAGTCTTCTGACCTTTAAAGTCAACGAGGAAGCCAGTTTCACTTAATAATCGTGTTACTAACTTATGAATTGCAGTGATTCACTTAACAAGCGGGGCAAAAAAGGTTGTAAAATGGGGCAAAATTCACTTAACAACATAAATGTTGGGCTCACTTGTGGTTGTAAGTCAAGGACTACCTGTATACTGTATATGCAGTCCTCCATTGGACTTATATATCTGTCCAAGGTTTCTGGATTCATCAGCTTTAGTGAGAAAACAATTCCCTCCAATGTTGTGAATTTCCATTCCTTTGTCAGCCAATCCAGGTAGTCCTCGACTTGTGACCACAATTGAGCCAAACATTTCTGCTGCTAAGTGACACATTTGTTAAATGGGTTTTGCCCCGTTGTACCACCTTCCTTGCCAGAGCTGTGAATCATTGCCGTTGTTAAGTTTATAACACGGTTGTTAAGGGAACGTGACTTCCCCATTGATATCAGAATGTCGCAAAAGGGGAATCCTATAACCCCAAGACATTGCAACCGTCATAAATATGAGTCAGTTGCCAAGGGTCTGAATTTTTGATCACATGGCGCTATGGGGATGCTGCGATGGTCATAAGTGTGAAAAATGGCCATAAGTCACTGTTTCGGTTGCCACTGTAACTTTGAACAGTCACGAAGTGAACTTTTGTAAATTGAGGACTTACCTGTAATGCAGGTGTGGTTTTGTACAAAACTGGCAGGTGTAGGATTGAGCCTTCAAGTACTTCCCTTTTATAGTAAGGCAGAAGTGACCTTTAGCGACTCTAGAACTGTTAGTACTGATCACAAGCAAAATGTAGCTGTAAGTTGGAAGTTTATCAGCAGAATAAAAATATTTCAAATATTTGGGTGTTACCTTCCAATCATCTTTGTCCGAGAAGAAACAGATGAAAGGTGCTTCTGTTTGGACCCATAAAACTGCCGGTGCAATTTTTATGATTCATCAGCAGTGGCAACAGTAATGTCGCCCTGGTGTCCCTAAATGTATTTAAAGCAATAGCAACAGCAGTTAGACTTATATACCGCTTCATAGGGCTTCCATCCCACTCTAAGCAGTTTACAGAGTCAGCATATCGCCCCCAACAACAATCCGGGTCCTCATTTTACCCACCTCGGAAGGATGGAAGCCTGAGTCAACCTTGAGTCGGTGAAATAGCAACAGCAGTTAGACTTATATACCGCTTCATAGGGCTTTCAGCCCTCTCTAAGCAGTTTACAGAGTCAGCATATCGCCCCCAACAACAATCCGGGTCCTCATTTTACCCACCTCGGAAGGATGGAAGCCTGAGTCAACCTTGAGTCGGTGAAATAGCAACAGCAGTTAGACTTATATACCGCTTCATAGGGCTTTCAGCCCTCTCTAAGCAGTTTACAGAGTCAGCATATCGCCCCCAACAACAATCCGGGTCCTCATTTTACCCACCTCGGAAGGATGGAAGGCTGAGTCAACCTTGAGCCGGTGAGATTAGAACTGCCGAACTGCAGTTAGCAGTCAGCTGAAGTGGCCTGCAGTGCTGCACCCCTAACCACTGCGCCACCTCGGCTCTATTGCTGAATGAGTGTTGCTAAGTAGCGACAACCTGTATTTCCATTAGGTTTTTAGCGGGGGCCTTGTGGCGTAGCTTTGATTTACTAATCTATCTCTATCACTCAGAGTCAATGCTAGGATTCAGCTTTTAAAACTGCCTTCTTTAAACAAATATTGCACCGAAGTTATATTTTTTTCAGTTTAGTAACATTAATTACAGTGCATTGATTATGGCTATTAATTATTTAGTGGTAGTGGCAATACTAATAAAATTTGAGCCAGAAAATACATTGTACTGTACAGCAGTGTTTCTCAACCTTGGCCACTTGAAGATGTCTGGAATTAAACTCCCAGAATTCCCCAGCCAGCATTTGCTGGCTGGGGAATTCTGGGAGTTGAAGTCCAGACATCTTCAAGTGGCCAAGGTTGAGAAACACTGCTGTACAGAACCTGTGCAGTAAGCAACAAACGAAGCTAAATTCACCCAGAGTTAAGTCCAATTCAAAAGGTGTTGTGAATCACCACATCGTGTCCTGAGGTTAGAAATTCCTTCTTAATTTTATGTTATTAAAAGATCATTCTTAGATTGTTGCCAAAGGCATATTATCCTTGATTGTTTCCTTTGGGGGAAAAAGAAAAAAAGACTGCAGCCTGATGTTTATGTCTAATATAAACTACATTATCAAGTTCAAGAAAGCTTTTATTTAATTTTAAGCATATTTAATTTAATTTATTAGATTTATAGGCCGCCCAATCCCGAAGGACTCCTATTTCTCTTACATGTTCTCACATACAGACATGCACATATAGGCCATTGTTTGACAGAATGATAAAAACTGAGAGTGAAGGATAATTTTAAAAAACCCAATGCAATCATAACATTTGGCTAATTAATGTTAGATAGTCCGTGAACTTATAAAGCCCCATTCATTTGTTTTAGATACCCAAGAGACCTCAAGTTCTGTAAGTTATCCTCACACTCACCCCGCCATTTTCACATGCAGCTGAAAAAATTATTTACCCCCAGGGGGAATGGATGGATGGATGGATGGATGGATGGATGAATGAATGAATGGGCGGACAGACGACAGACAAAAAATTCTGAATATTGTATAAATCACCTTTGGTCCTCCATGCCACACTGGGTTACCTTTCTAGTTTTTTCCTCTTTTCCTCCTAGTGTGAACACAACTTAGTGAACATTATCATGCTGCAGCTAAAACATACTTGCCGTTGATTAATTATATGCCCACTAAATCATTTTCAACTCCTAGCAACCATTTTTAGCAGTTTTGAGCATTTACAAAATTCCCCCCCCAGCCATTTGGATAGCTTTCAATGATTATTGTGTGTCCTCTGTAATAAATTATGTATATTCAGCTTTTAGTTAAGTGATAGAGGATTGAACCAAGTAACAAAGTTGGAGACCATAATAAATCAGATTAATTATGTTCCCTTGGTGCCCCCATGGAAGCGTCTGTTACACTTATTAGTGGTATTTGCTGTAGAGAAACATCCAGTCCCCAGGCAATGATGCTGAATCTTCTCTCTCTATTTTAGTTTACCTTTTATTAGCCTCTCATTAACTGAGTTGGAAATAAACTAATGAAACTCCTAGTATGATAGTTAATCATCTTCTCCATGTTTTAATGTATTTCATGTGTTTCGGGAAATCATACCTAAGCTCTCTTTTGTAGGATTGATTTCTTTTACTCTTTCACTGCTGTCTAAACCTCTTGGTCTTTGGAGTCACTTTGGATAGCAAGATGGGCAGCATATAAATTTATTTATTTATTTATTTATTAGACTTATATACCGCTTCATAGGGCTTTCAGCCCTCTCTAAGCGGTTTACAATTTTTTTTAGCAAATTGAGTCAGCAACTTGCCCCCACAGTCTGGGTCCTCATTTCACCCACCTCGGAAGGATGGAAGGCTGAGTCAACCTTGAGCCGGTGAGATTTGAACTGCTGAACTGCAGATCACAGTCAGCTGAAGTGGCCTGGAGTACTGCACCCCTAACCACTGCGCCACCTCAGCTCTTAACAACAACAACAATAACAGCTTATATCCTCTGACATTACCTTAACAGTTCCTAGGTCCTTGGTTAGGACTCGAGCTGTTGAGCTACCAGCCAGCCCCAAAGGCTGTGAATCTCACCAAAGATTATCATCATCAACATCATCATCATCATCATATCAATCAGTCAATCAATGAAATCAAATCTTCCCCCATCCCTTTAGATTTTATTAGTAGTTAGAACTTAGTTAAATAGTACAGGTATCGTGTTTTCCTGAAAATAAGTGGGTCTTATTTTCTTTTGACGTTTGAAATAAGCGCTTGGCCTTATTTTCGGGGAGGTCCTTTTTGAGGTGCAGGAGGCGATGAGCGTGGTCACCTCATGGCTGCTGTTGTGTTGGAATATTTTCGGGGAGGGCTTATTTTAGCGCATACGATCAAAAGCCTGATTGGGTTTACTATCCAAAGAGGTCTTATTTTCAGGGGAACAGTTCCCAACTTAAAACCATGTATATAGTGACCATTTGAAGTTACAACGCACTGAAAAAAAGTGATTTACAATCGTTTTCACACTTAGGTTGCAGCATCCCCACCATGATCATGCAATCAAAATCCAGATGCTTGGCAACTGGCGTGTATTATGACGGTTGCAATACTCTGGGGTCATGTGATCATAGCTGAACTAATTTGATAAGCAGCAAAGTATCCTTACTTTAGCCAATAAGCACTTTTAATTGTTTTGGTTCGTTTTTAGATTGCTTCCCAGCGAATAAGCTCCGTGGATCTCTCATGTTGCAGCCTGGAGGATATGCCTGCCAATCTTTTCTACAGCCAGGATCTCACTCATCTCAATCTGAAGCAAAATTTCCTAAGGCTGAACCCTAGCTCATCAATGGCCAGAGGACTCGACGACTTACAAAGGTAAAACAGCTTTTTAATCTATTTCGTTTTCCCTTTTTTTTTGGGGGGGGGGGGAAATGCAGTTGCTTTAAACTCTCTTAAACCAGGTCTCTCGTACTTGAGAGACCGCCTGCTGCCAATTATCTCCCATAGACCCATTAGATCTCACAGGGTCGGCCTCCTCCGGGTTCCGTCTACCAGCCAATGGCACCTGGCTACCACCTGGGGGAGGGCCTTCTCTGTGGCAGCTCCGGCCCTCTGGAATGAACTCCCCGCGGAGATTCGGACCCTCACCTCTCTCCAGGCCTTCCGGAAAGCCGTTAAAGCCTGGCTGTGCCGGCAGGCCTGGGGTTGATGAGTTCCCCTCCCCTCTCGACTGGTATGGCTGTATGACTCTTGTGTATTTTAATTACGTGTATTGTGTTTATCTCCCCTTTCCCCCTTTTGAGTTGTTCGCCGCCCTGAGTCCCTCCCGGAGAAGGGCGGCATACAAATAAACTAAATCTGAAATCTGAATCTGAAATCTGAATGCAGTTGCTTTAAACTCTCTTAAACCAGGCCTTAAAAGTTTCTAGCTGTATTAAGTCCTTGTGTCTCACCTGAACCTCAAGCGTGTGTGTGCCCAGAGTGATTTTCAAGAGCCCAATCCATTTTCTATAACTGGATGGTTTCATGGGAACTGACTGTCGCAATGATATTTTATTGTGTCTGTGAATTTGTGGGAAGGTCACGTTGTTAAAAATGGGTAGAGGAGGCTATAGAGAATAAACCACAATGATCCATTGACCATGTTTAACCAAATTATACTTGCAAAAACAAATGGCAAATGCCCCACAGATTTTGCCACTCTGCTTTGTCTGCATATGCTTTGATTGCTCATTTGTATGGTATTGATTACTTGCAAAAGATTAGAGAATCGATTCTTTTTCCATTTGAAATATTTAAGAGCCGAGGTGGCGCAGTGGTTAGGGTGCAGTACTGCAGGCTACTTCAGCTGACTGTTATCTGCAGTTCAGCGGTTCTAATCTCACCGGCTCAAGGTTGACTCAGCCTTCCATCCTTCCGAGCTGGGTGAAATGAGGACCCAGATTGTTGTTGGGGGCAATATGCTGACTCTGTAAACCGCTTAGAGAGGGCTGAAAGCCCTATGAAGCGCTATATAAGTCTTAACTGCTATTGCTATTGCTAAATATTGGGCAGTGTTTCTCAACCTTGGCCACTTGAAGATTTCTGGACTTCAACTCCCAGAATTCCCGAATGCTGGCTGGGGAATTCTGGGAGTTGAAGTCCAGACATCTTCAAGTGGCCAAGGTTGAGAAACACTGTGTTAGGGTCTCTGTTAAAGACTTTCAGCTATTCAAATTGATCCTTGCAAAGCTGAATGCTAGTTGGGATCTTGGTTAAAGTAGTCTACTTCTACTTTACTCTACTTTCTACTTTCTCTACTTCACACAGTCTGTAGTGCCTTTTCCTTCTTCACTGTATCCCAATAGCTGCCTCTAAAACTATTTGCATTTTTTTGTGATGTAATTTGAAAAGCGTTTACTATCAAAGAGAACGTTGGTTGGATTTAATTATCTTTCTGTTCGCTTCAAGTGGATTTGCCAGGAAAAGGACACTTCAGACTAGAAGGGAGGATTAAGTCTCCTTCCTGTCCCAGGAAGGGGGGGAAAAAAAACTTCCTTTTAGTCCCATGTACTGATTTTGGTTGACCGCACTTCAACTTTGTTACTGAATAATTCATTATAGCCACAGGACACTCTAGTGGCAAAAACACACATAAAATGTGGGAATAAGATATAATAGTTAACAAACATAGTAAAGCAGTTAGGGGTTTGTGCCTTGTCATTTAAATTGTCTCTTGAGTTTGTTTCCAACTTGAGCAGGGTGAGATAGTTGCAACCAGATTTCAGCGACCAGGATCGTTCTTTATAACTGCGCCAGCTACCATTCTTAGTTGGACGCAACAGGAAAAGGAATAAGTTAAGGACCCTTTGAAGTTATGGCAGACTCAAGAAAAGCTACCACCTGTTCTCAGAATTATGACTGACACATCACCTGTGCGGTCACTTGATTGCATTTTGACTTACCAACAAGCTTAAGATTTAGCAATAGCAATAGCAGTTAGACTTATATACCGCTTCATAGGGCTTTCAGCCCCCTCTAAGCGGTTTACAGAGTCAGCATATCGCCCCCAACAACAATCCGGGTCTTCATTTTACCCACCTCGGAAGGATGGAAGGCTGAGTCAACCTTGAGCCGGTGAGATTAGAACCGCCGAACTGCAGATAACAGTCAGCTGAAGTGGCCTGCAGTACTGCACCCTAACCACTGCGCCATCTCGACTCTGATTGCAGCCTCCCATGGTCACATGATTGCATTTTGCAACATTTCTCGCCATTTCTGGGGTGGGGGTGGGGAATTTAATAAGCTGGATTCAGAGTAATGAACCCACATCCCCACATGGAAAAATTGAGTCAGGTCACGTGGCGGCTCAATTTATGATTGTAATGTTTTATGACTAAAAATCCAGTCCCAATTGTGGCCAGAAGCTGAGGTCTACCAGTATACTATGCAGTGGTGGGATTCAATTTTTTTTAAACTACTGGTTCTGTAGGCGTGGCTTAGTGGGTATTGTATGGCTTGGTGGATATGGCTTGGTGAGCATGGCCGGGGAAGGATATTGTAAAATCTCCATTCCCACCCTATTCCAGTGGAAGGGTACTATAAATAGCAATAGCAGTTAGACTTATATACCGCTTCATATGGCTTTCAGCCCTCTCTAAGCGGTTTACAGAGTCAGCATATTGCCCCAACAATCCGGGTCCTCATTTCACCCACCTCGGAAGGATGGAAGGCTGAGTCAACCTTGAGCCGGTGAGATTAGAACCGCTGAACTGCGGATAACAGTCAGCTGAAGTGGCCTGCAGTACTGCACCCTAACCACTGCACCACCTCAGCTCTCACTTTCTTCCCAATCAGCTGGGGGGAGATAGAGAATAGATGCAGGCGGGGCCAGTCAGAAATGGTATTTACCGGTTCTCTGAACTACTCAAAATTTTCGCTACCGCTTCTCCAGAAGTGGTCAGAACCTGCTGAATCCCACCTCTGATACCATGGAAGGTACTATATTCTTAGGGAAGGTCAATGTAGTAGTTCAAGTACCATACAGTGTAATCTAAAGCTGTAAATATAGGCACAAGGCCGCCTGGTTGCTTCTTATGGTTAAATGTACAGAAAGACATTCGGTAATCCATCTACTAATATATCCCCGACTACCCTGTATAGGAAACAAATAGGAAGCCTTTCCTCTCTTTAGAGTTCTTTTGAAGTACAATAGAGCCAAGGTGGCGCAGTGGTTAGAGTGCAGTACTGCAGGCCACTTCAGCTGACTGTTATCTGCAGTTCAGCGGTTCTAATCTCACCGGCTCAAGGTTGACTCAGCCTTCCATCCTTCCGAGGTGGGTGAAATGAGGACCCAGACTGTGGGGGCGATATGCTGACTCTGTAAACCGCTTAGAGAGGGCTGAAAGCAATAGCAATAGCAATAGCAGTAGACTTATATACCGCTTCATAGGCCTTTCAGGCCTCTCTAAGCGGTTTACAGAGAGTCAGCATATTGCCCCCAACAATCTGGGTCCTCATTTTACCCACCTCGGAAGGATGGAAGGCTGAGTCAACCCTGAGCCGGTGAGATTTGAACCGCTGACCTGCTGATCTAGCAATAGCCTGCAGTGCTGCATTTAACCACTGCGCCACCTTGGCTCTTAGCCCTATGAAGCCCTATGAAGCGGTATGTAAGTCTGCTATTGTTATCCTGGGAGCCTTGCACATGTCTAAGTTATGCCAAACATCTGTTAATGGAGCCTGACGTTAATTCAGGAACACCAAACATGGTATATAGAGGACAACCTTGCAGAACCTCTGCTGTGGTCTCAATTCTGCCGTGACCCGTCAAAACCGCGGACGACAAAAGCGCCCTCGACGAAAGCGCGTACCTGACGTCGTCAGCAGCGCGACGAAAAAAATTAAAAAATAAATTAAATTAAAATTAAAATTAAATTAAAGCAAGCCGATTCACATAAAGGTAAGGGTTAGGTTTAGGGTTAGGGTTAGGGTTAGGTTAAGGGTTAGGGTTAGGTTTAGGGTTACGTTAAGCGTTAGGGTTAGGTTTAGCGTTAGGTTAAGGCTTAGGTTTAGGGTTAGGTTTAGGGTTAGGTGAAGGCTTAGGTTTAGGGTTAGGTTTAGGGTTAGGTTTGGGGGGATTAGGGTAAGGTTTTCGCTTTAATTTTAAATTTTTTGCTCACAGCGCGATGTTTTCATCGCGCTGTGATGATGTCACGTACGCGCTTTCGTCGAGCGCGATTTTGTCGTCCGCGGTTTTGTGGTGGAACCAATTCTGCCTCTGTGATATTGAGTTTATATTCTGGTCTTTCTGGAGATCTGAGTCAAGACATTGTTTTATATCTCAGTCTGCTCTCTTCAGTCCTAATACAAAATAAGGATAAAAAAGATATCCCTGATTCCTCTGCAGAGAAGAATGAAAGCAATTGTAAATCATGTGCTTCTTTACTAAGGGAACACATTAGTAAAATTCTGTGAAAGTCCTAAAATTTTCCATTGTTGCCTTTTTTTTTTTTTTTGGTGGCTGTGATACATACATAATCACAAATTTGCCGAATTATCTTCATGCATCTTGTTTTAATTTTTATGTTGATATTTGGCCCGTGATGTTACAGCAAGCAAATATAAATAAACGCTCCAGTATTACTATAAAGGCTTGCTTGGAAAACCTTTTATCCCAGCCAGTAGTTTATTAATAATGTCATCCTGCACAGGACAGCTGTATCCTGGACTAGATGCACGATAAAGAATCCTCGCCATCAAAGACTTTAAATGGAATATATAATTCTGTATAAGATCCTTTTTGTTGTTGTTCCTATTTGGAACGTGACCCGTCAAAACCGCGGTCCACAAAAGCGCGATCGACGAAAGTGCGCATTTGACGTCATCACAGCGCGACGAAAAAAATTAAAAATTGAAATAAAAATAAAATTAAAGCAAGCCGATTCACATAAAGGTAAGGGTTAGGATTAGGGTTAGGGTTAGGGTTAGGTTAAGGGTTAGGGTTAGGTTTAGAGCGTTAGGGTTACGTTTAGCGTTACGTTAAAGGTTAGCGTTAGGTTTAGCGTTAGGTTAAGGGTTAGGTTTAGGGTTAGATTTAGGCTTAGGTTAAGGGTTAGGTTTAGGTTTAGGGTTAGGTTTGGGGGGGTTAGGGTAAGGTTTTCGCTTTATTTTTACATTTTTCGATCACAGCGCGATGTTTTCGTTGCGCTGTGATGACGTCAAATGCGCGCTTTCGTCGACCGCGATTTTGTCGTCCGCGGTTTTGTGGTGGAACCATTTGGAAGGGGTGATCAATTCGATCTCACCTGCCTTACTGCATTGCCCATTTTCTATTTTTTTAAATGTATTTGTTGTAAGCCGCCAGGAGTCCTTCGGGATTGGGCGGCCTATAAATTCATTAGATCTAATCTAATCTAATTTTGTGGTGGCTTAATAGCTCTTCTTTCAGCCAATTGTGCCAGCAGGTCAGCTGAAGAGAATAACATCCTTTCTGTTAACTTCTTCTACAGAATCTCCAGAGGGGTTTCTAAGATCTGCTCAATGGCTATTGCTGTAAAAGGTGCTTAACACTGGCATTGTTAACATAAACGACACATATGGTGTCTGAATGTGGAATAGTTTGTTTATTATATAGGATAATTATTATTTGGTTGTTCCTCCTGTCTTTTCTTTTCTTTTCTCCAAGCGTACTACATTTTGGGCAATTGGTCTCTAAATAAAACAATTCAATTAGCTTCCTAAATAGCTTATTTTCCAAGAAGGACATAGCTGTGTAGTTGGCTCTTGATTTACTTTTCAGTGATCAGCCACAAATCCTGTTACGCCACCATCACGTTTTCAATCTCTCTGCAAATTACAAACAGTTTTCAGACACGCCTGTCCTGATTTCCTGTGCCACACATCAGCCAGTACTTTGTTCTAGTTTGGTTGAGTCTGTGGGTGCCTCTTCTCCTTCTGTTGGATATTGAGATTAAGGCTGCTACCAACTTGGGTGTTGCAATCATTTCAAATATATTTTTGGTGGAAGGTAGCATTTTGTCTCCTAGAATGATTGACGGCCTAGAAAAGCTATCCTTTTTGTGTGTGTGAATGCATGCGTGTGCCCCGTGCTCATAGTGGTAATGTGTATGCTTTGTAGAAGGAACAATGATTGCAGCTTTCTAATGAAAAAGCTTCATGCCCAAAGTGTTTTAACTTCACGCATCCTTCCTGATTTACCGTGACCAGTTTGGACTAACGAACCTGAAAATGGTACTACATTAAAACACTTCTTTTGAATTGAATGAATGAATGAATTGAATGAATTAAATATATTTATATGCCGCCCAATCCCAAAGGACTCCGGGCGGCTTACAAAAAATAAGAGGGGGAAAAAACACATAATGAGAAAAGAAACAGTTTAAAAACAGCAACACCCTCATACATTCATTCTAGTCAGGGTTGGACCTCAACAATGAAGTCAACAGCTCCAGGCCTGTTGGAACAGCCAAGTTTTTACAGCTTTCCTGAAGGCCATGAGAGTGGGTATGGTCCGGATCTCCGAGGGTAGCTGGTTCCAGAGAGTTGGAGCAGCCACAGAGAAGGCTCTCCTCCGGGGGCCCGCCAGCCGACACTGTCTGGCTGACGGCATCTGAAGGAGGCCCAATTTGTGGGATCTTACTGGCCATTGGGAGATATGTGGCAGCAGGCGGTCTCGAAGGTACTCTGGCCCTAAGCCATGTAGGGCTTTAAAGGTGATAACCAACACCTTGAATTGAGTCTGGAGACCAATCGGTAGCCAGTGCAGCTCGCGGAGGACAGGTGTAACGTGGGTGTACCTCGGCACACCCAACATCGCTCGCGCGGCCGCATTCTGAACTAACTGCAGTCTCCGAACGCTTTTCAAGGGTAGCCCCATGTAGAGCGCGTTGCAGTAATCCAGCCTCGAGGTGACGAGGGCGTGAGTGACCGTTTGAATTGCTACAACACAGTAGAAAGGTGTGTGCTGTCAAAGAGGTAGGGAGCTTTTGTACTGCGTGCGCATAAAAGGATGACTTATTCTTCTCCGTTTAGGGAAACATACTAGTGCATAATAAAGGAGAGCGCCAGCGGCTTGGCGGCTTGGCGTTCAAGCAACTTGCCTGGATAGAGCCACAAATCGTTGTTCTGTAAACGTCCCGCTTTTTAGAGGTTGAGTATGTCTGGTCGAGGGAATCTGAATAATAAAATAATCCTTGTTGTGCTGTTTTCATTTCACTTACATAAATACAATGCCTCCTGTATCCAACCACTCTCCTTTCTTATTGTAAGGCTGTTCTTGCCATGAGCACAAAGGCTCCGTTGTCTAGAGAGAAAACACTTGCACTTTGGATGGACTCCTGCTTTCATCTCTCATCTACAGTGATTTGTCTGCTTCAAAAAGAAAGCAATTAGGCTTTTGTTGTCACGGTATATTATATTCCTTGAGCTTTATCTTTTAGTAACCCTAAACCCGCTGCGATAAGGGAAATAACATGTTGAAGTGAAACATTGCAATCAACTCTGTCCTGAGGGGGTTTAAACTGTCTTGCTTGAAATTTCAGCGTAAAAGAGTGTGCAGACACACACAAAGATGCACCTACAAAACACTTGGGGCAAATACTTCTACTTTATATGGATCTTTTTTTAAAATTTTTATTTTATCAATTTCATATATACATTCACAATTATATGATCTCATAACTGTTATTAATAATATGTATTTATAATAATTTTTCCCTACAGTTGACAATATACTTGAAGATTGCTTTCTTACCATCCCATAAACCCATCTTATCTTACAACGGTCCTACTTCTTCTTCCCTCCCTCCCTCTTTCCTTCCCTCGTTTCTTCTCTCCTGCTCTCCTTCCTTCCCTCCTTCCTTCCCTCCCTCCTTCCCCCTTCCCTCCTTCTCTCCTTCCCTCCTTCCTTCCCTCCTTCCTTCCTTCCCTCCTTTCTTCTTCTCTCCTTCCTTTCCCCCTTCCTTTCCTCCTTTCCCCCTTCCTTCCCCCCTTCCTTCTCTCCTACATTCCCTCCTTCCTTCCCTCCTTTCTTCTTTCCTTCTCTCCTTCCTTCCCTCCTTCCTTCCCTCCTTTCTTCTCTCCTTCTCTCCTACATTCCCTCCTTCCTTCCCTCCTTTCTTCTCTCCTTCTCTCCTACATTCCCTCCTTCCTTCCCTCCTTTCTTCTCTCCTTCCCTCCTTCCTTCCCTCCTTTCTTCTCTCCTTTCCTTCCTTCCCTCCTTCCTTCCCTCTCTCCTTCCCTCCCTCCTTCCTATCCCCCTTTCTTCTCTTTCTTCTCTCCTTCCTTCCTTCCTCCTCTCCTTTCCACTTTATATGGATCTTAATCTGCGTGGGATGGACTGAATATTTTGGTCAAATTATTGGATATCACCGTTGCCTTTAATCCATTGATAGGAACAAAGCGAAGGCCTTATGGTCCAAAATTTTCTTCTCCCACGTTGGCTAACTAGATTTAAAGGGGAAGCTTGTAAGCATGGTGCCATAACACCCTCTCACTTTTATTCCCAGTAAATGTTATACATTAAAGATTCTAATAAGGGGTTTCCTGGTGATCCCCTTTTTCCTTTTTGGCAATCCGTTTTTATTGCTATTAGCCATTGGATTTTATTATTGCGTACTAAGAATATTTCAGAACTGAACTCTTAAAAAGTGTTAACCTTTGTCTATCCCAGTTCTTCTGCGTCTCAATGTCATTCGATGACCTTTAAGTTCTGTATTACGTGAGGGGTGGAAAACAAATCTCGATGTTTACCTTTTCAACATCCTAGTCCCTATTTTGATGACACCGGTCACTGTTTTCAGTCAATTCAGTAAACCTCACATCTTTCGCTAGGTGCAGGATTATCTTTAATAGCTTCTTCTCTGACTGTTTTCATGACAGCTGCTTGAGAATAGTCTTTTAAGATGTCAAAAAATACCACATCTTACTCGTGACTCAAATATCTCTTTATCAATGTACTGCAGTCTTCCCCAATCGAGTATCATGTTGTAACAAGATATAGTGCCCAAAATGGTTGGGAATTCTAGTATTTCTAGTCCCAACAAATGTGGGTGGCACTAGAATAGGATAAACCAATCTTTGTCAAGTTTATCCAGAGTATTAATGATGCTCCACTATCCACATCAATTTATCCTCCAATTTAGCAACTTCCTAAGCAACATTAGCAAGGATGTCACGCAGATTCGTGAAAGGTTCCATATTTTGAAAGGGGCCGCCATGGCTCAGTGGTTAAAGACACTGAGCTTTTCAACCAGAAAGCTGACAGCTCAAGATGGTAAATGCAGGAAGGTGCTCAAGGATAATGTAGATTTTTAGACTGCTAGATTTTTTTTTTCTGGATAAACATAGCATGTAGCATGAAAATACTAGCAATGTATAAGGGTAGAGAAATCTCCCTAATTCCACGGCCTCTACCTGCAGCTTTCTACCGGCCAAAAGGAGGCCATGCAGAGGCTCCATGCGGTCCCCTTGTGGCCCGTTTTTGGCCCTCCTGGCCTCCAGAAGCACTCCGCTGGCCAAAAAACTGGCCTCATGGAGGCCTCATGGTGCCTCCACATCAGTGGTGGGTTTCAAAAATTGTTCGAACCTACTCTGTGGGTGTGGCCTCCTTTGTGGGAGTGGCTTGCTGCCCATGTGACCGGATGGGAGTGGCTTGCCGCCCGTGTGACCGGATATGAAGATGCCGACGACGCTTGTCAGAACCACCTTAAATTCCCTCCCACACAGCACTGGCATGCATAAGAATAGGATGTCAACTTGTTTTTTAAAAGGCATCTTTGGTTTGCGTTAAAACAACTTCAACACACGCAATGTTCTGATTGCACCACAAACGCAGTAGTCATCCTTACCTTTCACAGAGGCACTGAGTTTTATAAATAGGAGCATGATAGTATAGAATAATCGTATCCAAGGACCAGTGGTGGGTTTCAAAAATTTCTGGAACCTCTTCTGTAGGTGTGGCCTGCTTTCCGGGTCCACTGGTGGAACCTCTTCTAACCGGTTCGGTAGATTTGACGAACCGGTTCTACCGAATAGGTGCGAACTGGTAGGAACCCACCTCTGTGTTGTACCCACAGCTTGCTAGCAATGGCCTCAACAAACAAACAAACAGAAACTGCCACACATGATTTAAATTTAAATGTTGAAACCCAAAGCGACCTGGAACAGTTACACACTTTTCTTTACCGTCACATCCTCAGTACATTAACAG
The DNA here is from genome assembly GCF_009769535.1 of Thamnophis elegans. NCBI lineage: Eukaryota > Metazoa > Chordata > Lepidosauria > Squamata > Natricidae > Thamnophis > Thamnophis elegans. The sequence goes on from NC_045548.1 coordinate 2,509,772, forward strand.
ATACATTTCAAAGTCAGGGAAAGATGTTTCACGATAAATTGACTTTCCGCTGCATCTGAACTAAGTGGCCAATCCAGCATTTCTGTTGCTTGTCTCAGTTAATGGGCAGCGCGTAGAGTTATCTGAAGAAGAAAGAGGCAGCCAGAGATGGGGAAAGCCAGCATTGCTTTGTTTATGTTGCAACTAACAACACATATATAGGGTGAAAAGTTTCACGGCCGTTTCCCCAGGTTTGGGCTGCTGCACGATGATGTTATTTTGAGTGGATGTGGGGCCATGTGGTTGAATTATGGTCAGTGGTGGGATTCAGCCGGTTCGCACCTATCCGGGAGAACCGGTTGGTAACTTTCTTGTTACCAACCGATTACTTCCTTGTTGTTGGAAGAAATTTCCTTTTGTTTTTTTTCCCACATTACAGGGCTAATCCTGTAAGGAAGGCAGGAAGGAAACATTCTGACACGTTCACATCTTTTTTAAGTATAGGTAGCATTTGGAAAAGAAATAAAAATGTAGGTAAAATATTCATTTCCACTGCTGCTATTCTTCCCAGCAAAGATAACTGTAACTTGTCCCATTTTTTTCATCTCTGTCTGTAGGAAGGAAACATTCTGGTTTGTTGCCCCGCTTACAGAAACTGTCTCTCCGGTTAACCCTTATGACATTGTCACAGCTAAGGCGAAGCGCCCATCGACCTGAGTGACGTTGAGTTGGCCACACCCACCCAGTCACATGACCACTGAGCCCCGCCTACCCAGATGGTCATTAAGGCAGAGACCCTGTTCTTAAATTATTTGAATCCCACCACTGATTACGGTCCATGTTTTTGTACACTCCAGGTGCTTTTTGTTGTTACAATTAAGGGCTTTTTTGTTACCTTTTTATAATTTGTTCTTTATTAGCTGTGTCCCTATGAAAACTCTTTTGCAGTTGTGGTTTCCTGAGATCCCTAAATATCTTCTCCTGAGACCTTAGAAAGGTCCCATTTCTCTGATCTGGCTGAACCTCTTGAGAGCTATCATTCTGCTTCGGGTTTTTTCCCCCCTGTAGGATTTTCCTAAAACGTTAGCATTGAACTCTCTTCCTTTCATATTTGCCCTAGTTTTTTGTGACCGAAAAGGGGTCAAGTTGGGAAGAAAGGATGGTAACTTGGAGAGAGCCCCCCTCAGAAGGCTAATTTTGTCAAAGTGCTTGCTTGATGCAGTCGTTTGCTACATATGGGTATTAATTCCTTCATCGTGTGGGATTTAATGAAGGGAAAATAAAATCTTTCGGTGAACTTTGAACCTCTCTCTATCTGGACCTGGTACAGGTGGGCCCTTTAACCATTTCTTCGAGCCATTTATCTTAGTGACACATCTCACAATCCCTGTTGTTAAGTAGTCTAAGTCAGTGGTCTCCAACCTTGGCAACTTTAAGACCTGTGGACTTCAACTTCCAGAGTTCCAGCTTTGCTGGCTGAGGAACTCTGAGAGTTGAAGTCCACAAGTCTTAAAGTTGCCAAGGTTGGAGACCATTGGTCTAAGCAACGTGGCTACAGAAGCAGGCCTGATAACCTGATGATCCTCTAGCTTTCTTGAGCAATCTCTCCATAGCCTCTTCCCTCTTCCACTTTGACTTGAAACCGAGTCCTTCTTAGGATGCTATTGCAAGTTTGAGGTGCACAAATTTTTGAGAAAGGATTAAAAGGATTGTTTCTCCTTGGCCAGGTTTGAAGGAGAGGTTTTAAAAACGTTACGAAATTTAACTTGCAGTAAAAGAATCACTCTGGGTAGAAAAACGTCTCTCTAAGAAGCTGTTTTTTAACGAGGGCTACTAATTGAAAACTTTAATGATGAGTTGCTTATTTTAATGAAGCTTGCGATATGTTTCTGATGAGCCGGGCAGTATGTCTTTTTGCCCAAAGAATGTTTAATACTCCTAACTTAGGCAATTGTTGGGGTGAGGGAACCTAGAGAATAGCATCAGTTCCTTTTTTTTTTTTTTTTTAACAGAACTTTTTTATTTTTCTTTAAAAAAAAACACAAATATGTCATCATTTGTCAATCATTAAGACATTGAAATACAATTTTTTTTGTTGTGTGTACCCCTCCCTCCCTCCACCCCCCCACCCCCCCTCCTCCTTCCCCCCCCCGACTTCCCAGAACCCGTACACGGTATGGATTTTTAACTAACACAGTCTAAAATCTATTGAGAAAAAAGAAATAAAGAAATTAATGACATTCTAGATTGACCTTAGCTTCTTCTTACTGAACTGACTTTTAACAGTTTAAATCATTTCTGATCTTAAGCATAGGCTAACTGGAATTTCTTAGTCCCGTATTTATTTTGTATATAGTCAATCCATTTTTTCCAGTCTCGTTTATATCTCTCATTTGAATGATCTTTGAGATATGCCGATATTTTAGCCATTTCAGCTAAGTTTGTTACTTTCAATGTCCATTCTTGGATTGTAGGCAAGTCTTCCTTCTTCCAATATTGCGCCACCAACAGTCTTGCTGCAGTTATCAGGTGCAGAATCAAATTGGTCTCTACCACTGTAAAGTCAGTACATATACCTAGTAAAAATAACTGAGGACTAAACTTTATCCTTCTTTTAAAAACATTTTGCATGACCCACCATATTTTTATCCAAAATGCCTTAACCTTTTGGCAGGTCCACCATATATGATAATATGTAGCATCGAGAGAGCCACACCTCCAACATTTAGGCTGTACATTCGGATACATAGAAGCCAACTTTTTAGGATCTAAATGCCATCTATAGAACATCTTGTAAAAATTTTCTCTCAGATTTTGAGCTTGTGTAAATTTCACATTTCTTACCCAGATTCTTTCCCATGTATCCAACATTATTGGTTCCTCAATATTTTGAGCCCATTTTATCATACAATCTTTAACTAATTCTGTTTCCGAATCCATCTGTATTAATACATTATATATCCTCTTTATATGCATTAAGCTTTGATCTCTTATTTGTTTAAACAGATTATCCTCAACTTGAATAAAACCAATTTTTTTATCTATTTTCCACCTAGCCTGTAATTGCCCATACTGGAACCATGTTTGGACTACCTTCTCCTCTTTTAATACCTCTAAAGATTTTAATTGTAATACCCCCCTTTCCGAGGTAAGAAGCTGTCTGTAGGTAGTTCTGTCCTGTTTTGTGCTGTATTCATATTTTCAATTGCGTGTCTAGGAATTGCCCACATGGGTATCTTGTCATTTAATTTATATTGGTATTTCTTCCAGACCCGCAATAAAGCATTTCTTAAAGTATGACTTTTAAAGTTCTTATCCAATTTTTTGTTGAATAACAGGTAAGCATGCCAACCAAATACCAGATCGTGTCCCTCAATGTTCAATATTCTATCATTGGTTAAGTGAATCCAATCACTAATTACAGATAATGCCACTGCATCATAATATAGTTTTAAATTAGGTAGTTTCAATCCTCCTCTCTCACGTACATCTTGCATTATTTTCATCTTTACCCTCGGCTTCTTTCCTGCCCACACAAATTTGTTGATACCCTTCTGCCATTCTAAAAGGTTCGCATCTTTTTTAAGTATAGGTAACATTTGGAAGAGAAATAAAAATTTTGGTAAAATGTTCATTTTCACTGCCGCTATCCTACCCAGCAAAGATAAGTGCAATTTCTCCCATTTTTTCATCTCTGTCTGTATGCTATGCCAAAGTGGTTCATAATTATGCTTATATAATTTCCCATTTGAAGTTAAAATGTTAACTCCAAGATATTTGACTTTTTTAACTACCTCACATCCTAGCATCACTCCTAATTCTTCCTTTTGTTTAATATTCATATTTATAGCTAATATTTTGGTTTTTCCTAAGTTTATTTTAAAGCCCGACACTTGACCATATTGATTAATCATATTCATTAAAACCATACTAGATTCCTGCGGTTGTTCCAATATTATGACCAAATCATCCGCAAAAGCGTGGACTCTATGCATATTCAGGCAATAGAGTTTTATTAACTGCAGGCAGATAAATTTTGAAATGGCCTCAAAACCAAATATTAACTTGAAGTCGTCACCCTCTACTTCCAGGGGCACATCCTCAGTGCCTGGCACAAAGCTGCAGCCTCCGCTTCCTACACCCCCTGCTGGGGATGTGTTAACGAAAGAATTTTTCCTGAGTAATCTAAGCGAGGCTCTTAATGCACAGACAATTAAAATGGAAGATAAGTTTAGAGATAATAGAGAGGTGGTAAAGCAGGAGAGAAAAGAGGAAATAAAAGAAATGAAAGAAGAAATTAAAAGTGAAATAAAAGGACTTAAACAGGAGCTGTATGAGAAATTTGATGCTAAGGTTGATAAAATTAGAGACGACATGCTGAGTCTTGTAACTGTATTAACAGAACATATTTCTGGAGTGGAAGATACTCTAGAGGTTCTTAATGATGCCAATGCTAACTTGACATTGAAAACAGAGGTGGTGGAACAAAAAGTGGAAAATGCTGAAAAAGAAATTATTATGATACAGTACCGACAAATGGAGTTCGCATTAAGAGTAAGGGGGCTGCGTGAGGAGAAACAGGAGAACCTGAAACAGATCCTATCGGAAGCTTTTGACCGCCTGATGGGAAGACCAGGGACCAATCAAGACTGGCAAATTGACAAAGCTTACCGCGTTAACTCCTGGCTGGCAAAGCAGAAGCAGCTTCCTCGAGACATCGTTATATATTTTACTACAAGAGAGTTTAGAAATAGGGTACTGCAAGCATCTTATAACACTAAGCTTCAAATTGGCGGTCAAGACCTGGTTGTTTTGAAAGAGATACCACCTCCAATGTTAAGAGCCAGGAGAGACTACGCTTTTTTGGTCGAAGAACTCAGAAATCGTCAGATACAGTATAGATGGGATGCACCATTTGGCATCATATTTACATTTGATAAGCAAAGGTACCGCCTCAACTCTGTATGGAAAGCCCGAGATTTTTATTATAATATATTGAAGGCCGGACACCCTGCACCATCTGGACCTAGAGAAAGACTACAAGAAGGACAGGATAGACAGCAAACTACACAACCACCAGACAAGATGGAGCATCTTTCTTCTCTAGAAGTGCAAGGTGCTATGGAACCAAGACCTAGCCGCATGACTACTAGACGTATGGAGAAACAAGCTAAAAAGCAACAGCATCAACATTCATCGGCCATCGATCAAGGATCTACAACAACAAATCTGGAAGCAATGGGAGGAGCTAGACCTAAGGTTAAACAGGCCGTGCAGGAAGCTCTAAAAATGCTTCAACCAACCAAAGATGACAACTAAGATTTTAACATGGAATGTCAACGGACTGAACTCTCCACAGAAGAGGAAGAAAATATTTCATTATCTCAAACAGTTTAAGAATGATGTAATTTGTTTGCAAGAAACTCATATCAAGTCAACTGATCAAAAATATTTGATCAACTCAAAACTTGGTCAACATTTTGCAGCTTCTGCTATGGAAAAGAAGAATGGTATAGTTGTATACTTAAGAAAAGATATGAAAGCTGAATTAATAGAAGCAGATCCCTTCGGAAGATATATTGCTTTAGACTTAATCTTAGAAGGGAAAAAGACATTACTTTTGGGAATTTATGCTCCCAATCAACAGCAAGATAGATTCTATAGAAATCTTCATGCTAAATTAGTACAGTGGGACTATAGTTCCTGTATACTATTGGGTGACTGGAATGGAGTGATAGACACTAAGAGAGATAAGAAGATTTCCCGCCTAAATACCAAGATGCGAGCAAAGTTACCCAAATCTTTCTTTGACATTATGGATGATTTTGAATTGAGAGATATTTGGCGAGAAAGAAATGCAGAGGAATGTGACTTCACTTTCTTCTCGGACAGGCATCAATCCCTTTCAAGGATTGATTTTATTCTAACCACTAATGATTTGCTTTCTAGGGTCAAGAAAACAAAGATTGCAGCTAGGGTCCTTTCGGACCATAACCCAGTTTGGATGGAGTTGGGAAGGGTAGTGCAGGCAAGAAGGTCTTGGAGATTGAACGAAAACTTATTTAGATATGAAAAGTATATTAATGATTGTAAAAAATTACTATCTGAATATTTTGTTTTGAATATGAATAAGGGTACATCTATGGAATTTGTATGGGACGCAAGCAAAGAGTATATGAGAGGAGTTCTGATGAATATAAATAAAACACATAGAAATAAGCAAGGGTTAAAACGAACAGAACTGGAAGAGGAAATTAAGAGAAAAGAGCTGGAGTTAACAATGAACCCAGACGATACAAAGGTTAAGGAAGCTATTAACATATTAAAATCTCAATTTGACATGTTGATCTCTGACCAGGTGGCTACTAATCTATTATATGCAAAACACAATACTTTTTGTAATGCAAACAAACCTGGCAGATGGTTAGCTTATCAGATTAGGAAAAAAAGGAAAACTCGAAATATATCTAAACTGATTTACAGAGGGAAGGAGGTGTTTCAACAGGAAGAGATTCAAAAGGCTTTCTGGGAATTTTTTACAGAACTGTATAAAGGGGATAAAATTAATGGTTTAGACATAGACAAATATTTAGACAAAGAGAAAATACCTTCAGTTAGAGAAGAACACAGGCAAAAATTGAATCAACCAATAACCTCGGGGGAAATCCTGCAGGCAATTAAGCAATTAAAGTCAGGGAAAGCACCAGGTACAGATGGCTTGACAGCGGTTTACTATAAAAACTTACAGTTAGAAATGGTAGAACCTCTTAGAGAATTATTTAATATGATTCAAATGGAAGGTAAAGTCCCTCCATCTTGGAAGACAGCGTTTATATCTTTGATACCCAAAGAAGATCAAGATACTACTCAACCCAAAAATTATAGACCTATTTCATTACTGAATGTAGATTATAAAATTTTTACTAAAATATTAGCAAATAGGTTAATGTTGGTCACTCAACAATTGATACATACGGACCAAACAGGTTTTATACAAGGGAGACAGATGAAAAGTAATGTTAGATTAATTATTAATGCACTAGAATATTTGGGAAAGAACAACCAGATCCCTGCTGCGTTTATATTTTTGGATGCTGAGAAGGCCTTTGATCGAGTTAACTGGCAATTTCTGTTGAAGATACTGCAAAAAATGCAGATAGGAGATAATTTTTTACAGTCAATTAAAGCAATATACCAACAGCAAACAGCACAAATCATAGTCAATGGAAGTCTAACAGACTCTTTTCAAATTGGAAAAGGTACAAGACAGGGCTGTCCTTTGTCCCCATTATTGTTTATTATAACTTTGGAAGTATTGTTGAATAAAATACGGGGCTTGGATGGTTTAAAAGGGATCAAGATTAGGCAGCGAGAATAGCATCAGTTCCTTGAGTTTTTGTTTAAAAATCAAATATAATTTTTGTCCCATGGTTGCAGAAGAAAACTTGGGGTGAAAAAGAATTGTACAGTACTTTTGTAATTGAATTAGTAATAAGTGACTAGAGTGGGCACCTTAATGTGCAGAAACTCCTTGATTTACGACTGTCGCGGCATCCCCATGGTCATTGTGATCAAAATACAGGAACTTGGCTACTAGAAAGTATTTACAACTGTTAAGAGTCTTAGGGCCACGCGATCACCATTTGCAACTTTCCCCAGGAAGCTTCTAATAAGCAAAGTCAATGGGTAAAACCAGATTCACTTAATGACTGTGTGATTCACTTGACTGCAGTGATTTGCTTAATGACCGCAGCAAAACCGATCGGCTAAATGACCACATAATTGCATCGCTTAGTGATGGAGGTTGCGATTGTAAGTTGAGAACTATTTAATGCCAAATCCAATCTGAAACATCTGACAGATTGAAACCCTGAAAATAATAATAGCAAAAGGCAACTTTGCTTTACCTGTGGCGATACCTTTAAAACTGTAAAACAACACCTGCCTATCCCAGGTCTAGGGAGAGGACTTGATAGGTGGCTTAAAATGCCAAATCTAGTCTAAAGATCTGTTCAATCAATCATAATAATGTTTCCCATTTTGACCAATTTTGCAACTGTGATACTACTGCTATTACATTTATTTTATTTATTAAACATACTGTCCGTCTTGCCTAAAGATGACTCTAGGCAGCTTATAATAAGTAAAAAAAACTACTATATAAAACATTAAAACAATAAATAGGAACACTAAATTTAAAATTCACCAAGATGGGAAGGAAAGGAGCAATATGTACATGGGGAGGAGGCGTAGTTTTAGTCCAGAATCACATGCCCGCATTGGGTCCGGGCAAATTGGCAGAACCAGGTCTTCACACTGTTTTGGAACGTCAAAAGGATGGGTACAGATCTCACCTCAAGGGGCGTGGCGTTTCGGGTCATGGGATCCATGGCAGAAAAAGGTTTTCTCCTATCCCGGTCCATCCCCCTGCCCTGCCAGAATTCCTTGGCCAATAAAATCCAAATTTTAGTGCACCCTTGAGTATTCTGTATTTTGATCACTGCTTTCCTTACTTGGTACAAAATTAACATCTGCACATACCTTTTTCCATTTAAGCTTACAGCTTTTTTAAGTGATGAGACATCAGTAAAGAGTCAACCATGGAAATCACCCTAGCCTCTTTTGCTAGTACTGGAAGAAATAATAGTTGGCTGATTTTTTAACTGTATTAGAAGTGGTGGGATTCAAATAATTTAACAACCGGTTCTCTGCCCTAATGGTTTCTTCCAACAACCAGTTCATTGAATTCCTCAGAAAGTGAACAACCGGTTCTCCCGAAATGGTGCGAACTGGCTGAATCCCACCACTAGTATTAAGGTATTCTAAGTTAACATGTTTCTCCTATGATGCTATTTTTATTAATCTGTAACGCCTTTTCTGGTTTTTTCCTCTCTATTCTAGATTCACTAAACTGAGAAGCTTAAACCTTTCCAACAATCACTTAGGAGATTTCCCTTTGGCGGTGTGCAGCATTCCAACCTTAACTGAGCTCAATGTGTCCTGCAATGCACTCAGAAGTATACCAGCAGCTGTTGGAGATATGAGCAAGTAGGTGTTTACCGAAGATGGTAAAAGCAGTTTGTATCTCAAGTCATGGCAGCTTCCTTCAGTAGGTTGTCAAACTGTGTTTGGTTCTGAAGAAAATGATGTGGCCTGGGCCTACAGAATGGTTCGTAGGTTCCTCCCATAAAGATAACCACTCTAGAGAGAATGGGAATGTGATTGGGGGCTTAGTTGAAGAGCAGGAATACCTGGAATTGATCCTATTGAATGAGGGCGATCATCTTTCCTTTCCAGCTCTGCAACCTGTCCCCTCTCATAATAAGGCTGGAGTGGAGATCCTTCATCTAGACCAGGGGTGTCAAACTAGCAATAGCAATAGCAGTTAGACTTATATACCGCTTCATAGGGCTTTCAGCCCTCTCTAAGCGGTTTACAGAGTCAGCATATCGCCCCCACAATCTGGGTCCTTATTTTACCCACCTCGGAAGGGTGGAAGGCTGGGTCAACCTTGAGCCGGTGAGATTTGAACCGCCGAACTGCAGAACTGCAGTCGGCTGAAGTGGCCTGCAGTGCTGCATTTAACCACTGCGCCACCTCGGCTCTGGTGGCCCGCAGCGAGATGCACAAGCCACACTCACCCATATTCCGCAAAGGCAAAAAATGCCGCGATACATCACATAACATCATGACGTCACATGGCGCCAATTGAGTTCGACACCCATGATCTAGACCTTCATCTTGAGCCTGACATTTAAAAGCAAATCTGAATCATGACATAATTGATTGATTAATGACCTAAGGTGATTTTTTGTTTTCTTCCTCCTTCTTATCAAAAGCTTACAGACCTTCTTGTTGGACGGGAACTTCCTCCAAAGCATTCCTGCTGAGTTGGAAAGGATGCATCAGCTTAGTTATTTAGGACTCTCTTTCAATGAATTCAGTGACATTCCTGAAGTCCTGGAGAAACTGACTGCCATGGACAAACTCTGCATGTCTGGGAATTGTATGGCGACACTACATTTGCCAATACTAAGGAAAATGCCACACATAAAACACATAGATCTAAGGTATGTGTCATCTGAGAAAAAAGATATGTATCAATGTTAAATGGCTAGCAATAGCAATAGCAGTTAGACTTATATACCGCTTCATAGGGCTTTCAACCCTCTCTAAGCGGTTTACAGAGTCAGCATATCGCCCCCAACAACAATCCGGGTCCTCATTTTACCCACCTCGGAAGGATGGAAGGCTGAGTTAACCTTGAGCCAGTGAGATTTGAACCGCCGAATTGCAGAACTGCAGTCAGTTGAAGTAGCCTGCAGTGCTGCATTTAACCACTGCGCCACCTCGGCTCTGTTAACCATTTTAACAGATGGTGTCAAGCCAAGATGGATTTATCTTTCTTAAAAAAAGATATATTTTCAAGGTACTAGTTGTGATTAGCATATACTTTCCAGCCAGACTATTCCTGGCTTTTTTATTCACATGGTGTTTTCAGCTGATTTTTGACACAATTCATCACTTTATGGCAAGATTATTGCTTGCTGTTTTTAAATGGTCTGTACTTTCAATTGAGAAATGTATTAAGCAGAAATATTTAATTTTTGAATTCAGTCTCACTGACTTATTCAGTTAGATATTAATCTTTCCTTTCCTTTAATTACAGATTTGTCATGATGAATTGGTTCTGTGGGAACTCTGATTATTAGCCAAAGCTTTAGACTGCCTAACTTTTCTTCAACTTCAAAATATGTTTAGTAATTCATTCTGACCTCTTAACTAGGGACAATTATTGAAAACTTTGGAAAAGATGAGAAAAGAGAAGGCTAATGTAGCCCGTTGTTAAAATACTATTTCATATTATTGTTGAAATGTAATTATTACATAGCTCCTTATTTGTGTTTAGTGGAAATTTGTAGAGAGTCAGAAACTCACAACTTTACAAGCTTTTCAGGACATGGATATGATAACAGACCAGGCAGTTCTCCCTTATCTATATTTGTTTAAGACCGGCTTCCTGTTAGATTATTCTAATTTAATTTTGAGAGTTTGCATACACGCACAGTGGCCATTTTGAACCTGAAATAATTATATACATTGGAGCTATATTAAATTTGCCCAAAATTTGTCAGTAAAATTGGACTGCATCGTTTCATTTCCCACGATTTTTGCTGAAGTACTTCAATTTGTTTTTCTGTTTGCAGGAATCACCTGCTTCTTAAAACACCATTAACTCCTTTTTACTAGTGGATAATTGATTTCACAAAGAAGATGTGTGTTACATTTTAGAAAAAAAAATAGCAATTTTTTTTTATTATGATGCAATTATTTTCTTAGGTTTTTTTTTAATAACTTTTCTTTTTATCCCAAAGCAGTGTTTTGATTCAGCAATTTAGTCATCCATCTCATCTGTTTAGCCCTGAGAATTAAAATTCAGAGGACTTTCAGATGGCCAGTTTGATGGCTTTCTGCAGATAATTTGTATTTATGTAAAAAGTCACACAAGTTCTCTTTTCTTGTTTATTTGGAGTTCATTACGAACTGGTTTGGTGCAAAAATCTGTCCTACTCTTTCAGCAATGAGATTTGGATCACGATATTGTCACTATATACATACAGTCATGTGAAAAAGAAAGTACACACACTTTGAGTTCTGTGGTTTTACGTATCAGGACGTGGCAAAAATTATCTGGTGTTTAACAATTCTTAAAAGTAGGTAAATACAAACTCAGATGAACAACAACACATGACATATTACACCACGTCATCATTTATTTTACCAAAAAAAAAGCCACGCTAAGGACCAGATGATATTTACCATATGCTACTACATAAAATCACAGAACTCAAAAATGGTTTAATTTCTCTTTCACCTGACTGTATATTCACATAATGCTTTGACAAGGGTAGAAAACTTTAATACTTGAAGAGCCTCATGTTATTCATTCTCTTTACTCTCTTTGCCATTGTTTACTCCAAAGGAACTTACAATAATGTTTTAAATTCTATATATGTTGGCATTTTCTGATGAAATTCCTAAATTTGATGTGGGTCAGCATTTCTTTGTTGTGAATATGGATAATCCCTATTGAATCATCCAAACTTTTGTTAATGTGTCTTCATCTGTCACTAATGTTTAACAGGTATTAATTCCATACATTTTTGTATTGAGACACGTTAGGAAGCCATCACTTTATTATAATCTTTAAAATTGTTACGACCAAAAAATGATAAACACTAAAAATGCATTTGAGAGACTTGATAATTTGCCTTGGAACATTAAAGTCATGGATAATTAATTGGGGAGGGCATCTGACTTGGATGGTATTAAAAATAATTGGGTATCGAATACGACGTAAAAAGGCATTCTCACAAATCATTGCAAACTTTTCAGAGAAGTGCAAGTATAACTAGAAAAATTGAACTTGGTTTTTTTGGAACTGATAAATTAAAAGGCAAATTTTGTTTCCAGCTGTCTTTAAAAAAAAAAAAAGGAGGCTAAAGTAACTGATCACAGCTCTTTCCCCCCCACCTCCCCATTTCTATCCCAGGTTAAATGTGATTAGAAGATTGATGGGAGATGAGAGCGACTTCCTACATCATGTGACCCAGCTTGATCTTCGGGATAATAAGCTAGGAGAGTTAGATGCAACCATCTTCAATAACATTGAAATACTGCACTGTGAAAGGAACCAGCTGGTAGCCCTCAAAATCAGTGGATACTTACTTAAAGCTCTTTATGCCACTTCAAATGGTATGTTTACTTTGAAGGTAGTTCAAATAGAAATTGATATTCCCGGCCTTTTCTTCTTTCACTGGATTTATTTGCAATATTAAGTTGTGGATGAATCTAGTCCTTAACCATCTGGCTTTACATAAAACATTTAGCAGCAGAATTTTGGAAGCTTGTAGAGTGGTGCTTACATGCTCTTTTAAGAGTGCTGTAAAATGGAAATCCTTGGGATTTAAATGCAAGTTTTAAATTTCCCACAGTGTTGTCACAAATCTGTATATTCTTTGTGAGATAAAATAAAGTGAACGGCCTAGAGAGCTATATAAATTTTATACAAGTAGTCCTTAACTTATGACCACAATCGGAACTGGAATTTGGATCACTAAGTGATTAATTGATTGATTGATTTAATGAATTTATAGGCTGCCCAATCCCGAAGGACTCCGGGCGGGTTACAGAAAATAAATTTTAAAAAGTGAAGAGTTAAAAACAGAGGAAGAACACAGTTAAAAAAACCACATCATGCACCCAGTCTAAACGGGGCCCTCAGTCATGAGGTCAACAGCCCCAGGCCTGCCGGAATAGCCAGGTTTTGATAGCCTTTTGGAAGGCCATGAGAGTGGGTAGGGTCTGGATCTCTGGGGGTAGTTTGTTCCATAGGGTCGGAGCAGCTACAGAGAAGGCCCTCCCCCGGGGAGCCGCCAGCCGGCATTGTCCGGCTGACGGCACCTGGAGAAGGCCCACCCTGTGTGATCTTATCGGTCGTTGGGAGGTATGCAGCAGAAGACGGTCTTGCAGATATCCGGGTCCTAGGCCATGAAGGGCTTTAAAGGTAATAACCATGTGCTTATTCATTATATTATCATGTGACCAGGCCCAATTTTACTACCATTTTCCCCATGGCATCAAGCAAATCACTGCAGACGTTAAGTGAATCACATAGTTAAGTGAATTCCACTGTCGTTAAACAAATTCAGATTCCCCAACTGACTTTCCTTGTCGGAAACCAGCTGGGAAGATTGCAAAATGGTCACACGACTTCAGATGCTACAAATGTTGTATATCTTGAAGCCGGTTGCCAAGTTCCTAAATTGAGATCATGTGATTTGCAGGGATGCTACGGTAATTGTAACTTCAAGGACGTGTTGTGAGTTTTCCAAATCCATTGTAACTTCAAGACATGATCATAAATCAAGGACTACCTATTCCAGTGTTTCTCAACCTTAGAGACTTGAAGTCCACTGGACTTCAAGTCTCCAAGGTTGAGAAACACTGGCCTATTCCATTGAATAATAATATTCTAATCTACAGATTAGGTTGGGTTAGGGTTAGGGGATAAAGAGGGCACATTGTCAATTCTTTCTCATTAGAGTCCTTAATATTTCTCTATGTTCCATTTATATTGATACCACAATATCAAAGTGTTGCTAGACACTTTGTGGGATGTTTTCTCAGGTGTACATTTCCACTTTCTTGTTCTCTTTTTCCACTTTTTAAAAAGTAATCTGTTTCTTTCACCAGCCAGTTCAGCTTCTTTGAAAAGGGTTATGTAATGGTACTTGAAAAGGCTCGGGACAAATGGTGAGACTGCATAGCTCCAACTGGATAATAAGTGGGACAAGAGGTCCAGAATTAATTAATAATTCGTAATTTAATAAACTTATATGCCGCCCGATCCCGTAGGACTCCGGGCGGCTTACAAATACAAAGATAAAACAAAAAAATAAAAAAAAATAGGGGAAAGACGAGAACAATTTAAAAGGAACACACCGTACACTCGACTTAGCTGGGGGCTGGACCTCATTCATGGGTCAGCAGCCCCAGGCCTGCCGGAACAACCAGGTTTTGGTGGCTTTTTGGAAGGCCGCGAGAGTGGGAAGGGTCCGGATCTCTGCGGGCAGATCGTTCCACAGGGCCGGAGCAGCTACAGAAAAAGCTCTCCCCCGAGGGGCCGCCAGCCGGCATTGTCCGGTCGACGGCACCCGGAGGAGGCCCAGCCTGTGAGTTCTTATCGGCCGTCGGGAGGTATGCAGCAGGAGGCGGTCTCGCAGATATCCAGGTCCAAGGCCAGAAGAGACTCTTCCTAGTTTCCTAAGCTGTAAAGGAGGAGAATTGTACTTTTACTGGCAAAAGCCTATTAATGTAGCCTGACCATAAAATACATTTAGCACATCTGTTTCCTATCTGGCCTCGCCTAGTAAGGCTGACAGGTTCAGAGGATTCTTGCACTGAATACATAGAAGGCGAAGTGCTTCCATTGCTAGTAGCTAGTAAAGCCGTATCTAACTTGCACAATACTTTTTTTCCCATGGAGTTTAGCAACATGTACAGAGAGCTTTCTCATGCTAGCAATATACTCTGATAAGGGGCCCGTATCACTCAGCAGAAGCCAAGGGAGAACTTCTAGATTTCTACACTTTGAGTTGATCTGAAACAGCCTCGGTGTTTTATCTTCTTTTTATCTTTCTGTTAACAAAAGATTGATTCTCTGTCCCCTTTTTCCCCACGTATCCTTGTGGCCATATTTCCTTGGAGGAAAAGTATCAGCCTGAAAAGGGGGCAAATTTGAATGCAGTTCGTAAAGATAAAAAATTACAACTTTGCTTTGCAAAAGAAAATTCAAAGCAAAATCAAGAAAAAACTTTAAGGAAGGGGGAAAGGAAGGAGAGAAGGAGAAAAGAAAGGAGGGAAGTAGGGAAGGAAGGAGGGAAGGAGAGAAGGAGGGAAGGGGAAGGAGGGAGGGAAGGAAGGAGGGAAGGAAGGGGAGTAGGAGAGAAGAAACGAGGGAAGGAAAGAGGGAGGGAGGGAAGAAGAAGTAGGACCGTTGTAAGATAAGATGGATCTATGGGATGTTAAGAAAGCAATCTTCAAGTATATTGTCAACTGTAGGGAAAAATTGTTATAAATACATATTATTAATAACAGTTATGAGATCAATTGTGAATGTATATATGAAATTGATAAAATAAAAATTATTTAAAAAAAAAACTTTACAAAACCCATATCCGAATCAAAATATCCAAAAATCAGTGTATGTAAATTTATTTTAAAAAGATAATCCAGTTTCTATATTTTTTACATGAGCATGAAAGATTCTGCATTAAGTGCAGAGGTGGGTATTCAGCAGGTTCTGACCAGTTCTGGAGAACCGGTAGTGGAAATTTTGAGTAGTTTGAAGAACCAGTAAATACCACCTCTGACTGGCCCCGTCCCCATCTATTCTCCTGAGTCCCAGCTGATCAGGAGGAAATGGGGATTTTGCAGTAACCTTTCCCTGGGATTGGGAGGGAATGGAGATTATACAGTATCCTTCCCCTGCCATACCCACCAAGCCCACAGAACTTTTGGAATTTTTTTGGAATCCCACCACTGATTAAGTGGTATCATTTATACAGTAAATGCTAATGACTAAGACCGAAAGTGGATTTTTGAGAAATAAATGTATGAAATTCTTTATAATAAGAGGGTTATGTACTAATGAGTGACAGTGCTGAGAAGCTGATTCAGAACAATGATACACACATGTCTTTTGAATAATATTTCAGACCCTTTTGGATTATTTTTTTTGCTGAAAGCAATCAGCCGGATACGGCTAAAAAAGTTACTAAATTTACGTTGAATTTAAAATTGGGGAGAAAGATATTTCATGTACTCCCAAGGCAGACTCTATGGATTACAGTTGTTAAAACAAAACTATAGTTTACAAAATAAAGGATGAACACTTTTTTCTTTACAACAGAGCCATATTTTATATTCGGTAAATAAGAAAATCCCATCTATTTCAGTCAAATGTCTTCCAATGTTAAAAGGTTCTTCATTTTTTACTAGATTCATATTTGCTGTTTTTAACTGTTCAGTTGCTTCAGCTCTGATCCAGTGTATATTGCAGGTAGTCCTCAAACCTACGACCACAATCGAACCCAAAATTGTTGTTGCTAAGTGAGACATTTGTCAAGTGAATTTTACCCCATTTTACAACCTTTCTTGCCACAATCGTTAAGTGAATCACTGCAGTAGTTAAATTAGTAACACGGTCGTTAAGTGAATCTGGTTTTCCCCGTTGACTTTGCTTGTCAGAAGGTCACAAAAGGGGGATCACATGACACACACACACCCCGGGACACTGGAACTGTCATAAATGTGAGTCAGTTGCCAAGCGTCTGAATTTTGATCACGTGACCATGGGGACGCTGCAAGGCCACGGTCGTAAGTGTGAAAAATGGCCCCTAAGTTACTTTTTTTCAATGCTCTTGTAACTTTAATGAAGTGTTGTAAATTGAGGACTACTTCCATTTTGTCCTCCGTGTTATGATTTGCGTTGTCGTTACAATAAACCTGGCAACCTGAGGTGGGGATACTTTTAGTAGCTTGAAATCAAATTTATCTTTGCAGTGCAATCTTTTGTCTTTTCTCTTCCAGAACTCGTTCACCTCGATGTGTATCCAGTTCCAAATTATCTCACCTATTTGGATGTTTCCCGGTAAGCGTAGTTTTGAAAGATGCTGGTCTTAAATGTGGCATTATTGAAAACATGAGGAGAACCCGGAGCGCTAACAAAGTGATCTCTTTGACTGAAGAGATTGCGTGAATTTTCCTGGTGACCCTGGAAATATTGAATCTGACTTATTTGGTCCATCATATTTCTTTACTTAGAAGCAGAGATTGTCACACAAATGTTTCTGTATAAACCGGAGTAGTGAATTGAATTGAATTGAATTTATTGCATTTATATACTGCCCTTTTCCCCGAAGGGGACTCAGGGCAGCTCACAATCCAAGTCAGGGAAGGGGGTACAGATAAGGGATAAAAAAGACAAACAGAACAATATACAATTTAAAAGCACACAACAACCATACCATTCGAGGAGGGGGGCAAAAGCTCTTTAGCCCCAGGCCTGTCGGAACAGCCAGGTTTTAAGGGCTTTGCGGAAGGCCTGGAGGGTGGTGAGGGTGCGAATCTCCATGGGGAGTTCGTTCCAGAGGGTCGGAGCAGCCACCGAGAAGGCCCTCCTCCGGGTAGTCGCCAGTCGACACTGGAGTCGATTAGGAGGCCTAATCTGTGGGATCTGATCGGTCTAGTGGAGGTAATTGGCAGCAGGCGGTCTCTCAAGTACCCAGGTCCAATACCATGAAGGGCTTTATAAGTGACGACTAGCGCCTTGAAGCGTGGCTTTTAATACAACCTCAACGCGTTGAATCCCCTTTTCTGCATTACACTTTACTTCTGATTTGTTGAGCTATTAAGCAAATGCCACAGCATTGAAGCCAATATCCATGTTACCTCATAAGTAATTGGATTTTCTTCTTACTGTTCAGAGTGGAAAGTGTGTTGATAATATGGCCCTGAGAGTTAAAGGTTAAGAAGGATAGGCAGATAGGATAGCAGATAATATTCTCCACTTAGTCCAGCAAGCTTTCTTTCAGAAAAAGGTTTTTGGGTATCTTGGTGGGGTGAAGTTGAAGGACCCTTTGCCAGATAGGAAGGTTTTGGCCTCCTGCTAAATCTTTTCAGGCCAGAGGCACCAAGGCAAACAAGCGAAGTAAATGCTTGAAGCAACGGATTTTGCAAGTTGTGTTAATTTCTTACGAAACTGCCAATTTCCCCCCTAAATTGTGTTGTATTTAATTCTGGTTTTTACTGCTTTAGTATAGGAGATTACAAACCCTACCCTACTAATCTTTGATGTAGGAGAGCTTATCGGGTGAAAGAAGAATCTCACTCCCCCATCTCCCATGTCGGATGATGTTGACTAAGGTAGTCCTTGGTTAATGTCCATTTGTTCAGCGACTGTTTGAAATTACGATGGCATTGAACAAAGGGACTTACAGCCGTCCTTGATAGTTCCTGCCTCCTGCAGTCACATGAACAAAATGTGGGACCGCTTGGGGGCACCTGCAACGTTTTGGCCCTCTGCCTACCTGCTGCTGCCAGCTGCCTCCACTGCCTATCCCTGCTTGCCACCATGCCCGCTACATGGCAAACCAATGACTGTACCGGATGAGGCCTTCTTTACATTGCTATCTTTCACACTGATGCCAATGGGCCTCTCCAACGTCCCAGCCGGGGCCTTCTTCCATGAAATAATAGCAATAGCAGTTAGACTTATATACCGCTTCATAGGGCTTTCAGCCCTCTCTAAGCGGTTTACAGAGTCAGCATATCGGCCCCAACAACAATCCGGGTCCTCATTTCACCCACCTCGGAAGGATGGAAGGCTGAGTCAACCTTGAGCCGGTGAGATTTGAACCGCTGAACTGCAGAACTAGCAGTCAACCAGGACAGCGTAGTCACGTGACATCAAGTTTTACAAGCACATCGCTTAGCAGTGGAAATTCCAGTACCAATTCCCATTGCAACCCAAGTGCCCTCTGTAATAGAGATGTCAACATGTTATACATATATGCAACTGCTGCCATGGCTTACAAGAAAATGATCCTGGGGCATTTCTAAGCCCACATTATGTTCCTGTGGCTTCCTAAACGTCAGTGAATTGTATGCCTCAATCTGTTTCCAGAGAGACTGAAGCAAGAGAATCCGAGTGGGAATAATATATATATATATATATATATATATATATATATATATATATATATATATATATATATATATATATATATATGATAAGGATGTATGTATGTATGTATGTATGTATATGAATATGAATGATAAGGAGGAGAACCTTGTGGCTTAGTGGTTAACACAACTGCCTAATATGTAATACAGCCCAGGTTCAAATCCCAGTAAGGGTATGGCTAGCTGATGAGAGCTAAATAGCTTGAAATCGATCTATACTAGTCTCCCTTTATTTATTTATTTATCAGCACAAATGCAACACATATATATACACATACATACATGCATACATACACACATACATACATACATACATACATATTATATTATATTAAAATAGCTGCTGAATGAGAACATGTCCATGCGTATGTACTGCACACAATGTTTTACACATTAGGATGGCTTTCAAACGTTCCATTTTGTGTGTCTCTTCGCTAAAGATGTCTCCTTCATATAAACTGGCACCAGGGATTATTATTGCGGTTTAACACATAATGTTATGTGCTGTGAGGTTGGTTAATTCAAGATTTTAAGGGTTATTCCATACGCTTCATGGTAACCTGTGTTTGCCATTCCGTAAGCATTCCACATGTAGCTGCAGTCAATCCCAGCTGCCTAAGTGCTGTGTGTGTTCTGCAGCTGACAGGGGCATCTAATATTTTTGAACATGTTAAAACCACATGTGATGTAATATGTAAAACATTGCTTAATCGTATTGTCATCATCTTTTTTTTTCTTCATTTGCCTTCCTTTTGGGCAGAAATCACTTGGAGAGCCTTCCAGAATGGGTTTGTGATAGCCGGAAATTAGAAGTGCTGGATCTGGGCCACAATCACATACGTGAACTTCCCCCTAGGTGAGTCCTACCTTTAAAACAGGATGCAAAGTAGAGAATTGTTTGCATTGAATCAGTTTCTAGCTTGCTTGGTGACAGAACTATGTTCCATGTGGTTTTGTCTTTTTCTTCTGTTTAATGTTTATCTCCTGGAGTGTCATTGAGCAGGAACAGTTTTCTTAGCAATAGCAATAGCAGTTAGACTTATATACCGCTTCATAGGGCTTTCAGCCCTCTCTAAGCGGTTTACAGAGTCAGCATATCGCCCCCAACAATCTGGGTCCTCATTTCACCCACCTCGGAAGGATGGAGGGCTGAGTCAACCTTGAGCTGGTGAGATTAGAACCACCGAACTGCAGATAGCAGTCAGCTGAAGTGGCCTGCAGTACTGCACCCTAACCACTGCACCACCTCGGCTCCTCGGCTCCATCCACCCCTGGGGTAGGTATGATAAAAGATGAATCAAGACAGTGTCTAGCTTCTATAAACCTTTGGTTAAAAGTTCTATCCTCAAGAACTAGCAATGTTAATTCTTCAGGACGGTCTTCAGGACAGTCCCCAGCATAGCTGTCTGGGGAATTCTGGGAGTTGAAGTCCACAGGACTTAAAGTCGCCAAGGTTGAGAAACACTGTTCTAGACCCTGTCTTATAATCAGAATGTTGTTGAGGTTTTTATCAGATTCTCTGAAATAGTCTTGCTTTAATTAGAACTGTAAGCTTTACTGCTATTTCTGTCTTTTAAGGTTATTTTGCAATATCAGCTTGCGAAAACTTCTTGCCGGGCACAATCAGTTGGCAAGGCTGCCAGAGAGGATTGAACGAACGCATGTGGAAGTCCTAGATGTGCAACACAACCAACTTGTGGAGCTTCCATCTAATCTGCTGCTAAAAGCTGACAGGTAACCAAAAAAATCCACCAAGAGAACAGAACAGTATAAACGTAATTTCCAAGTTGTATAACTTCAACTGTTAATTCAAATGCGTTTTTTATTTTAGTGAAAAAAACCCCCGAAGGAAATAGCATCAGGCAATGCACTCTCAATCCCCCCAATGTTTACTTACTTACTTATGGAGAATGAAATAGAAAAAGTTACCGTACCTTAGAGGAGTGGTTCTCAATCTGTGGGTCTGGACCCCTTTGGGATCCCCGGGCCTCGCTGGTTTTCTGCGGCCCCTTCTGAAGCCGCGCGGTTGCTCCTATCGCCCCCGCGGAGCGGAGGCTTCCTCCCCCTCTTACGCGACCGTCCGGTCGCTCGGGGTGCGCGCACACGCTGGCAAGCAGCGAGGCTTGTCTCCAGCAGCGCTGAGCACAGCAGAGGAGAGGTGGGAAACGAAGCAGAAGATCTTCTAAGGTAATCCTTGGTTGTGGAAGAAATCCTGTAGGGAAAACACTCCTGAGTCTTCGAAGTGAAGGGAGAGTCAGAGTAACACTGGTAACAGTGTTCCGTGTGCCTTCGGCATTGAGTCATGCCAGCCACATGGCCACGGAGACACCTTCAGACATCGCTGGCTCTTCGGCTTTGAAATGGAGATGAGCACCGCCCCCTAGAGTTGGGAACGACGAGCACATGTGTGCCAGGGGAACCTTTACCTTTACTAAATTTGAATGAGAAAAACTAAAACTTTAAGTTTATCTATCTATCTATCTATCTATCTATCTATCTATCTATCTATCTATCTATCTATCTATTAGATTTTTACAACCCCTGGTAAGCCCCAATTATGGGAGGAAGCTAACTGCTTCCATCATCTGTCAATCGGCTCGTCACAAGAGTCCATCATGACAGAAACCCAATATTTTTACTGTTGCCTTTGTTATATTTGTGGTTTTTTTTAGTTTTTTTTATTTGTGCTGATAAATAAATAAAGGGAGACTAGTATAGATATATTTCAAGCTATTTAGCTCTCATCAGCTAGCCACACCCTTACTGGGATTTGAACCTGGGCTATATTACATACTAGGCAGACTTCTTAGCCATTAGGCCACAGGCTCTTATAAGATAAGATAAGATAAGATAAGATAAGATAAGATAAGATAAGATAAATTTATTTATAGGCCGCCCTTTTCCCTGAGGGGACTCAGGGCGGCTTACAACGTATAGGGAAGGGAGTACACACAATGACATATAAAACAGTACGTACTTAAAAATAGAAGCAACATTCATCATTCGGGAGGGGACGGATTATAATCTTTAACCCCAGGCCTGACGGGATAGCCAGGTCTTGAGGGCTGTGCGGAAGGTCTGGAGGGTGGTGAGGGTACGAATCTCCACGGGGAGATCGTTCCAAAGGGTCGGAGCTACTACTGAAAAGGCTCTCCTCCACGTATCTGTTATATATATATATTAGTGGCTTAGCTTAGTGGCTAACACAACTGCCTAATATGTAATACAGCCCAGGTTCAAATCCCAGTAAGGGTATGGCTAGCTGATGAGAGCTAAATAGCTTGAAATAGATCTATACTAGTCTCCCTTTATTTATTTATCAGCACAAAGAATAATAATAAAAAAAAACATACATACATACATACACACACACACACACACACACACACACACACACACACACACATATATATATATATATATATATGTTGTATTTGTGCTGATAAATAAATAAAGGGAGGCTAGTATAGATCGATTTCGATATAGATATATATTACATTTCGATAGATCGATATATATATATTACATTTTTGTTATTTTTAAACACTTTTCTATATTAGAAGTCAAACAGCATCTGTAGGTTTCCACAGATTCTTAAACGGGTCCATGGTTCCAAAGAGTACAAGAACTTCATTTGCATAGTCTGAGTTACATGTAAGTTTAATCGAGAAGAGGGCAATCGCCTGATTGTGCTTGTAGTTAAAACTGCTAGACTAGAAGCCAGGAGATTCCAAGTTCTACTCCCACATTGGGCTTGAAGCTGGCTGGGAGGCCTTAGACCAGTCATTCTCTTAGCCCTTGAAGCCCTGGGAAGCAGACAGTGGCCAACTACTTCCAAAATCTTGTCAATAAAACTACAGGAATTAATCCAAGGAGTTGCCAAGAGTCAAAATTAAGTCTTCGTTCCCTGTCCCCCCCACCCACCCAAACAAAAAATAATAAGGCATGCAATGAACCTTTGCAATTTAAGAGTTGAATAAAGGATACAGACAGATTTAAAAAATATAACACTTCAGGGAAAGCCAAATTGTCAAAACCTTCCTCGGAAACTTTCAGGAAACCATATCAAAGGCTTAACACCCGTATATATTGTAGCTGTTGGTTCTTGCCTCTTTTTAATTACAGCAAGAGTGTTGATTAAAAATCTCCTATCATTAAAAGCTTGATAATCTGAATAAATCCAGGCTGAGCTTGTACATTTTGAACATATGATGGTGCACTAGAGTTTGAGTAGAATTGTCCGTTCTGATTTTAAAATGCAGTTGATATTGTTCTCATTAAACATTTCCCACTGAGCTTTCCAAAATGCAAGATATTTAAGCTGGCTCTGTAATATAAGTTCTGCTTTTCTAGCAATATATTATTATACTCTCCATTTTTTCAAGATAATGATGGGAATCAGTAGCTTCTTCAGCAACTACACCAGGACAAGGCATTTAATTGGACTTTAGGCAGACTTATTTTAAACTATAGTGAAGCTGTCTTATCTAAAATTAGCAAGAGTTAGTGTCAATTAAAACTCGATGTCTAGACTTTAGATGATATGGCAACATGTGATTTAAAAAAAAAGCTAGCAATGAAATCATCCAAACACTTAATCAAGGGGAAAATATAAGTAGTCTGTTCTTATTCATCCATGCTATATTATAAATTAAGATGGCATATCTACTCTGCCATTTGTGACAATTGCATTGATTGACTGAGAATATGCCTCTGATATCATAGTTGGTTGGAAACAGGTGCCAAGCAACAAATGCCTAATTCTTTTTTCTTTCTTTGCTTTCTTTCTGATTGATATTTCCTATTGTTTCCCAAGCCACTTTTATTCCAATAGTATGTTTAGGTGGGTCCGCCGAGGTGGCGCAGTTCAGCGGTTCAAATCTCACCGGCTCAAGGTTGACTCATCCTTCCGAGGTGGGTGAAATGAGGACCCAGACTGTGGGGGCGATATGCCGACTCTGTAAACCGCTTAGAGAGGGCTGAAAGCCCTATAAAGCGGTATATAAGTCTAACTGCTATTGCTATTGCTATCTGAAACCTGAGATTTGGATGGCCCCAACCTTGTAGGCCATCTGTAAGACCTGGATATTTCCCCGAGAGCAGGGTGACTCCCTTGTTATGATTTGAAATGGAATTGTTCGTGTGTTCTTTTTATCTTGTTAGCCTGGTTCTTGGTTTTTAATTCTATGTTTAGCTAACCAAGGACATAATATATGATTTGGCATCCATTAAATTTATTACAGCAAATAATTTTCCCAGTGTGGCTGGGAAAGGAGAATGGGCAGAAAAGGGGTTAAGGAAACGAGTAGGATGCTCCTCATTTTACCTTTCCATTTTAAATTGGATCCCAATCCCCTCCTCAGTTCTTTCTAAATAATAAGTGGGTTACAAAAGCGATGCCATTTCTTTTGTCTGCCAAGGTGTCTACTGCTGAAGATTTTTCTCTGAATAGAACCAAATGCTTCCTGATTTAAAATAAATAAAATTGCTACTTTCAAAAACACATCACTCTTACTATACTGTATTTTCCTATGCATTTTAAAGACTAAACATAAACATCTTGAGATAACCTTCCATATGTGTGTGGAAGCTCATATAAAAATAACATGAATTCACTTCCAAGTCTATATGAGTAATGTTATTGTTCCCTGCTTTTAAAACTTTTTGAAGAATTTGTTCTTAAACGTATGATTGCGCTATGGCAGCTGAGAATTTTGGAAATTAAAGCAAAGTACTATTCAGGATCTTAAAAACTAGCAATAGCAATAGCAGTTAGACTTATATACCGCTTCATAGGGCTTTCAGCCCTCTCTAAGCGGTTTACAGAGTCAGCATATTGCCCCCAACAACAATCCGGGTTCTCATTTTACCCACCTCGGAAGGATGGAAGGCTGAGTCAACCCTGAGCTGGTGAGATTTGAACCGCTGAACTGCTGAACTAGCAGTCAGCTGAAGTGGCCTGCAGTACTGCACTCTACCCACTGCGCCACCTCGGCTCTCCGAGGTGAGAGAACTAGCGGGTTTTTTTCTCAGTAACATTATTTGTGTCTATTGAAACCATACACTGTATATTACCTATTTCCTAAGTTTCTTATGATTATATGTTTATGATTTTTGTTGATTGCTTTTATTTAATATCTTGTGTGTTCAGGCATATTTGGCCAATAAAGGGTTCTGTTCTTGTTCTGTTCTATTCTATTCTATTATTGTACCTTTTTTTGTTTATCAGTCCTCTCAAAGAGTTGAATAATTCACGTCAATTTGCATCAATCAATCGCTTAAAAGAAAATGAAAATGCTTAACCGGAGAACCCTATTAAAATAGTGGTAAACCAAGCAGAATAGAACTGTTTTCGCTGCTCTGTTACATCCCCAGCAGGGGTGGGTTTCAACCGGTTTGCGGCGGTCCCTGAGAACCGGTTGGTCGCCGAACCCGGAAGTAAGTAACTTCCGGGAACGGCGAAGGGCGCGCCTGCCCACCCGCGGTCCTTACCCAGTTTTGACAAGTTCTGCGCTTCCACGCATGCACAGGACGCATACAGTGCCTGCGCGATCGTCCAGGAGCAGCTGGAGCATCGCGCAGATGCTAGTACGCATGCGTGCACCACGCGCGTGCACGAGGATGCCGCCGGTTGGAACGGGGCGAGAAACCCACCCCTGATCCCCAGGATGAATTGGATCTGTAGAGGAGGCTCCTGTCTCATATTTCCATCAATTTAAACTCCCTTTTGATAGTAAGGCTACCTCTGATGAAGGTGGAAAAAAGGTTGATCAATTTTAAACAAATTTCCAGCAATAGCGCCACTAAATCATTAAAAATGTCATTGAAAAACGTATACCTAAAGTTCTCTCTAATAATTGTCTTTTGCAGCTTAAGGTACTTGAATGCTTCTGCCAACAAACTGGAAATGTTACCTCCAGCCACGCTTTCAGAGGAGACCCATAGTATTTTACAAGAACTCTATTTGACCAACAATCACCTCACAGATAAATGTGTCCCCTTGTTAACCGGACATCCTCACCTGAAGATACTACATATGGCTTACAATCGCTTGCAAAGCTTTCCTGCAAGGTAAAAAAATATAATCATAGTAGTAGCTGATTCTCTTCTTAATCAAACACACTTTGAGATATTTATATGGTTATTTAAAGGTTATTAGATATTTCACTGAATGATAGTATTGTTTTTGAGTAAAGATAGTACTGACCTCGTGTAACTGGACTTGCTACCAAATGAGCAGCATACCAGAGTCTCATTATGCTCTCTTCTTTCATCCATCTTTGGATGACATGCTAAACCAGTGTTTCTCAACCTTGGCAACTTGAAGATGTCCGGACTTCAACTCCCAGTTGTTAACTTAGTAACATAGTCACTAAGTGAATCCAGCTTCCCCATTGACTTTGCTTATCATAGTGTCACCATGATGATCACATGACCCTGGGAAACGGCAACCGTCATAAATATGTGTCAGTTGCCAAGCGTCTGAATTTTGATTGTGTCACCATGGGGATGCTGCAATGATTGTATTTGTGAAAAACAGACTTAAATCACATTTTTCAGTGCCATTGTAACTTTGAACAGTAA
Organism: Thamnophis elegans; assembly: GCF_009769535.1. Lineage (NCBI taxonomy): Eukaryota > Metazoa > Chordata > Lepidosauria > Squamata > Natricidae > Thamnophis > Thamnophis elegans. The sequence goes on from NC_045548.1 coordinate 2,536,643, forward strand.
ATGAACAGTTGTAAGTCAAGAACTAGCTGTTCTTTGGCCTTTAAAGATGCCATTCTAAGGTAGGGATGTCAAACTCAATTTCACTGAGGGCCACATCAGGGTTGTGTTTGGCCTCAGGGGGCCGAATGGGCATGACTGGGTTGGGCATGGCCAGCTTGACCTCACTCATGTCGGAGCACCTGAGGTGGGGCTGGGGGGAACCTCCTGCAGCCATCGGCCAGTGAAAACAGAGCCCGGGAGGGCATCCGTGGGCCGGCGTGACCCGTCAAAACTGTGCTCGACTAAACTGTGCCCGATTAAACCGTGTCGCTGATGTCATCAACAGGGCGACAATAGCCAGCGCGGAGAAAGAAGGGTGCTTTAAATAGCGCTTTGAAAGCAAGCCGATTCAACTTAAGGTAAGGGTTAGGTTTAGGGTTAGCTTTAGGGTTAGGTTAAGGGTTAGGGTTAGGTTTAGGGTTAAGTTAAGGGTTAGGTTTAGGGTTAGGTTAAGGGTTAGGTTTAGGGTAAGGTTTAGGGTTAGGTCAAGGGTTAGGATTAGGTTTAGGATTAGGTTTAGGGGGGTTAGGTTTAGGTTTAGGGGTTAATTTTAGGTTTAGAGTTTACAGCATGCTTCTGTCTCCGCGCTGTTGTCGCCCTGTTGATGACGTCAGCTACGCGGTTTAGTCGGACGCGGTTTAGTCGAGCGCGGTTTTGTGGTGGAACCGTGGGCCGGTCCTTTGCTATTTCCAGGGTGGCCCCGTGGGCTGCATCTGGCCTACGGGCCTTGAGTTTGATAGCCCTGTTCTAAGGGAATATTTTGGGTTTTATGATCACAATCTTTCTCTTTCCTTTTGTGTAGTAAAATGGCCAAACTTGAAGAGTTGGAAGAAATCGACCTTAGTGGCAATAAGCTGAAATCCATTCCAACAACGATCATGAATTGTCGCCGCATGCATACTGTAATTGCACACTCCAACTGCATCGAAGTGTTTCCAGAAGTTATGCAACTTGGCGAGATCAAGGTAAGGTTTCGTAAAAATTTACTCCTAAAGCTCCTTTTAGTTACTTGGAGGTGAGCATCTATTGTGAAGATAAGAGCATTGCTTTTACATGCCTCCAATTAAGGGTAGGATTTTTCGTGGATTTCCCATGGGGATTTAAATATTAATAGCATTCAGACTTATATACCACTTCACAGTGCTTTGCAGCCCTCTTTAAGCGGTTTGCCCCAACAATCTGGGTCCTCATTTTATTGACCTTGGAAGGCTGAATCAACCTGGTGTGATGAAGTTACATTCTGTCTACGTTCTATAGAAAACCCCATGTTCTCCATTTAAAGAGAAAGTTGATTCCTGGAACAGTTCACAACATTAATAGATATTTGTAACTGGAGCAGTGTGACAGAGAGAGAGAGAGAGAGAGAGAGAAGGAGAGGGAGACCATAACATAAATATCAAAAACCTTTTGTAAAAGTGCTATCTTACATCAACACTTTAAGTAGCAATACAATTATTCCATCTTCCTCAAGATGTCAAGGCAACCTTTTGCTCTAAATTGGCCATGTTTGATGCATTTCTATAACCAAATCATACATATTTGGAGTAGGAAAAAAAATACTTCGGTACATCACACACTGTGCCATCCCAAAAAAAATTTTTTTAAAAAAAACTTTGGTAGGTTGACAGTTGTATTCATGCTGTTATCTTTCCAACTTGTGTTTCTGTTTTTCCAAAAATTTTTCTGGAAAACAATTGTCCTGTTACCCTGAGCATAAATTAAAATTCAGTGAAATTCTCTGTTGTGTAAAACGAGTAATTTTAAAACAAAGTCATTTTTATAAAACTTTCAATAATTACTATGATTTAGCCCTGTCTTCTTTCCTTTCTATCACTGTACTTCCGATATTAGGTTCCACCACAAATCCGCGAAGCCCTTATCCGCGGAGACATAAGCGCGAAGACTAATTCGCGCCGTTCGAAGCGCTAAGGAAAAACGCGACCCTACCGCGATGACACAATCGCAGAGGGCAAATCCGCGCATTCCCAAGCACTCAGTACCCTAACCCTAACCCTAACCTAAACCTAACGCTAAACCTAACCCTAACCCTAAACCTAACCCTAAAACAAACCCTAAAACAAAACCCTAAACCTAATCCTAACCCTTACCTTAATTGAAATCGGCTTTCTGCCGCGGCGCCGTTTTAAAGCCCTTCTGTTGCCGCACTGTTGTCGCAGCGGTGATGACGCGCGGTGATGACGTCGCGGCTTTAGCGCCGCGATTTTATCACCGCTATTTTGACGAGCACGGTTTTGTCGTGCCAAAAGAGCCAAGGTGGCGCAGTGGTTAAATGCAGCACTGCAGGCTACTGCTAGATCAGCAGGTCAGCGGTTCAAATCTCACCGGCTCAGGGTTGACTCAGCCTTCCATCCTTCCGAGGTGGGTAAAATGAGGACCCAGATTGTTGGGGGCAATATGCTGACTCTCTGTAAACCGCTTAGAGAGGCCTGAAAGGCCTATGAAGCGGTATATAAGTCTACTGCTATTGCCAATATTAGACCCAACTGGATATTTTAATGTCTTTGGTAGTATTCCAGTTCATTGGCATTCATTATCTGTTCTTTTGTGACATCTTAACATTTTGTTTGGTTTTCAGAGCAGTCTACATTTTGAAATTGATTTCAAATGCACCTTTAAATTCACAACATAGTAGCTCTGTATTAAAGGCTGGTGGGCTGAATAATAACAGCTCTTGTCGGAATTATGACATTCCCTTTCCACAATTGGCTTCTAATCTATGTATTTATAAAATTACTTTTAATTAAAACTCACTTAACACTGATGTGCTCCATTAGCTTAAGGATAATAATTACCCTCTTAACGCAGACAGCAGACAAATCACTATTCATTCTGCAACAAACATGGAGGTTATTTAACGAAGCATAAAGTTTAGAAAAGTTGCAGAATTAAATTAGGCTCACTAAGAGTCAGACGGAGAAGAAAGTGAGCTGTTAACCAGTCATGTACATTAGTTAGAATATTATCAACTGCTCTCTGCTTTATTCTTAACATTTCATGACGGCATTTTGGATTAAAGGAGGAATTACTTCAAGGAGTATTTATATTGAATTATTATAGCTTGTGTTTTGTTGAGGCCATTGTAGAATTTGCTCGATTAAGGGTGGTGGAGGAGGAGGCTGAATACTCTTAAACTGCAGGAAAAATTAAATTTAATTTAATAAAAAAATTTAATACTCTTAAATTAAATTTAATACTCTTAAACTGCAGGAAAAAGCTCTCAACTCTGCCACTTCAGACTGCAGCTGCATATTTATTGGGTTGTTCCCTCTGCTAAATGACAATACTTACCTACCGGAAATGAGATTTTTAATAAAGCTTATTCTACATCAGTGTTTCTCAATCTTGGCAACTTGAAGATGTCTGGACTTCAACTCCCAGAATTCCCCAGCCAGCGAATGCTGGCTGGGGAATTCTGGGAGTTGAAGTCCGGACATCTTCAAGTTGCTAAGGTTGAGAAACACTGTTCTACATTCTTGATTTATGCAATAATTTTCTCAATAGCGAAGTTCTCGAGGGGTGGAGCCTTCCATTATTTGCGTACCCACTTCTGGTCCGAAATGGTGCAGTCCAGATCTTGGTACAAAATGTCGTGACAGTTGGAACTTTGACTTCTTAACGACAGTCGATGTAACAATTAGGCATCTGTGTTGTGAAGACCCATCGTCTGTTTACGTTAACTCTCCCCTCGTTTTTCAGTGTGTGGACCTGAGCTGCAACGAGCTGACTGAAGTCACGCTGCCTGAAACTTTGCCTCCGAAGCTGCAGGAACTAGACCTAACTGGAAACCCCAGGCTAGTCCTGGATCACAAAACCTTGGAGCTGCTGAAGTAAGGGAGCCCGCCCATGTTATCACACAATAGGCAAAAGAGCACACGATGCACTTGGGGGGAAAGCACTTGTTATGTAAACATTAACTGCCCATAATTTTTTTTAATGACTGTGTTCAGGAGGATTGTTTTTTTCTTTTGGAACTCAGTAAATAACTGGTTTGGTAAATAAAAGAGTCCAGAGCCCAGTCCTTCCACTTTAATGGTTCCTGTTTGTTCTAGTCCAGGATCTCCTTGAACCCAAACAATGGTTTGTTCTCGCTGCTGACCTTCACACTTAGATTTTAGCACTTCCCATCTTCCCACTCAGGAATGCGGTGGCTCAGTGGCTAAGATGCTGAGGTTGTTAGCAATAGCAGTTAGACTTATATACCGCTTCATAGGGCTTTCTGCCCTCTCTAAGCGGTTTTACAGAGTCAGCATATTGCCCCCAACAACAATCCGGGTCCTCATTTTACCCACCTTGGAAGGATGGAAGGCTGAGTCAACCTTGAGCCGGTGAGATTTGAACCGCCGAACTGCAGAACTAGCAGTCAGCTGAAGTAGCCTGCAGTGCTGCATTTAACCACTGCGCCACCTCGGCTCTTTGTTGATCAGAAAGGTCGGCCGTTTGGCAGTTCGAATCCCTAGCGCCAGGGAACGGAGTGAGCTCCCGTGACTTGTCCCAGCTTCTGCCAACCTAGCAGTTTGAAAGCATGTAAAAAATGCAAGTAGAAAAATAGGGACCACCTTTGGTGGGAAGGGAACAGCGTTCCGTGCGCCTTTGGCGTTTAGTCATGCCGGCCACATGACCACGGAGACATCTTCAGACAGCACTGGCTCTTTGGCTTTGAAATGGAGATGAGCACCGCCCCCTAGAGTCGGGAACGACTAGCACATACGTGCGAGGGGAACCTTTACATTTACTTTTAACACTTCTCCCTGGCGACCGTTCACCTTCCACCCAGAGAATCAAGAAGCAGGAGCAAAAACTAGAATTTTACTTTTTTTATTATTTACTTTTTCCGCCTCCAGTTATTTTTGGTTCTGTTCATGTCTGTCTTTTTGCCAGTTAAATTGAGAGTGTGAACAGGTGTCTCAAAGCCATCCAGTGGATTTCCTGGTTGGAGATTTGGCCTCTGATCCCGTCCCCTCACTCCTGTTTTGCTAAGCTGAATCCTCAAGCCCTCAACTGTGTTTCTTGGCTTATGATAAAAGCGTGGCACGACAAAACCGCACTCGACTAAAGCACGCCCGATTAAACCGCGTCGCTGACGTCATCAACAGGGCGACAACAGCGAGCGCGGAGAAAGAAGGGCGCTTTAAATAGCGTTTTGAAAGCAAGCCGATTCAACTTAAGGTAAGGGTTAGCTTTAGGGTTAGCTTTAGGGTTAGCTTTAGGGTTAGGTTAAGGGTTAGGGTTAGGTTTAGGGTTAGGTTAAGGGTTAGGGTTAGGTTTAGGGTTAGGTTAAGGGTTAGGATTAGGTTTAGGGTTAGGTTTAGGGTTAGCTTTAGGGTTAGCTTTAGGGTTAGGTTAAGGGTTAGGGTTAGGGTTAGGATTAGGTTAAGGGTTAGGGTTAGGGTTAGGTTAAGGGTTAGGGTTAGGGTTAGGTTAAGGGTTAGGATTAGGTTTAGGGTTAGGTTAAGGGTTAGGTTAAGGGTTAGGTTTAGGGTTAGGTTTAGGATTAGGTTTAGGGGGTTAGGTTTAGGGGTTAATTTTAGGTTTAGCGTTTACAGCGTGCTTCTGTCTCCGCGCTGTTGTCGCCCTGTGATGACGTCAGCTACGCGGTTTCGTCGAGCGCGCTTTAGTCGAACGCGGTTTTGTGGTGGAACCTGATAAAAGTGGCTGCTGCCCATCCCTGCATCCTGAAGAACTAAAGGAAAGAAAATGTCTTTGTCCCTTCCAAAGCGATTATATATTTACATATTTATGAGCCTCCTATGACTCCAATAGCTCTATTCCTGCATACATTTTTCAACCAAATCTACCAGCCCTATAAAGAAAACGTCAAGTTTCTTGTGTGAGTTGAAGGTTTTTATGTACACAGCACGTATTCTTTCTTCTTTTTTTTGCACGTTATACTAAAATGGGATAAGCCTCTTTATGAAATATTGAAAGATCTGCTATTTGGAGCAAAAGGACTTTGTCTCCCATAACTTTCAAATATAATGCGATCTGAGTTTGCTGATTCATGACTTGGAGGTTTGTCAAGGTCAAAGTTCTCTTCTGGTGAACTTTATTTCCACTATATCTGCACAAGGAAATAATTGTGTGGTTTTTGACTGCATTCTTGCATTGCACAATGGCCTTCTTGTGGCACCTGGCGTCATTGCTGTGAAGATTTCCGTGTCTTGCCTTTCTCTGACTGCTCCAAAAAAATCAGTCTCTAGTGGCCATTGTAAACCCCTGGCTCCAAAGGATGAGATTGTCAGCAAATGGATAGCTGTCATTTTTCAAAGAATTTTTTCAGAGATCACTTTCCTCGCTCTCTGTAAATCTCTACTTTACTTTTAGTCGTTTTATGAACTTGTATAAACATATCCTGCCTGAATTACAATTAACACAATATTGTTGCCTAGGACAGAATTTTCCTGTTCAGCTTAGTAAGTATCTTCTGGAGACTCCATTCCTTTTAGCAATAGCAATAGCAGTTAGACTTATATACCGCTTTATAGGGCTTTCAGCCCTGTCTAAGCGGTTTATAGAGTCAGCATATCGCCCCCACAGTCTGGGTCCTCATTTTACCCACCTCGGAAGGATGGAAGGCTGAGTCAACCTTGAGCCGGTGAGATTTGAACCGCCGAACTGCAGAACTGCACTCAGCTGAAGTAGCCTGCAGTGCTGCATTTAACCACTGCGCCACCTCGGCTCTTATGGATTTATGACTATACACCTACAAACAGAAATACTTACAGAAACACATGAACACACACACAAATGACTTTGGATGAATACAAGTTAAATACGTTTACTTAAAAATAAATAAATAAAATGGTAAAATGCAGGAATTTAAAAATGCAATTATGCCAGAACGCGTGGGAGGGAAACCCATTTTAATCTGTGCCTAGCTGTTTTATTTTTTCGTAGTACCCTATTCAGGCAACTAATTAACTTACCTTATTATTAACATTTCTAATTTCCTTTTTTAATGTTATATTTAACAACGCCTTTTTTTTTTTTAGCAAATCAGAATGAAGAATATAGTACTGTAACTGTTAAATGGTCGTTTTTCTTGCTTATTCAGGGGACTCCGAGCATCACTGCTATCGTAGATACATTCTCGCCTGAGTGACTTAAAATATAACCTACAAACATGATCCAAGATTAGCAGAAGATTATGGGGGGGGGGGGCGGGGGGCTTCTTCCTTTTCTTTTGAAGCGTGGATGCTTGAACATTTTTTCTTTCTCTTTGTAGTAATATTCGTTGCTTCAAGATTGACCAGCCTTCTGCTGGAGATTCCTCCGGAGCCCCAGCAGTGTGGAGCCATGGTTACACCGAAGCATCCGGAGTTAAGAACAAGTAAGCGGTTCAAAATCACTTTCCCCTTATCAGTATAGTCACCTGTGCGGGGAGGGGGGGCACTTCTCTCGGATCTAGCTTAACCGTAGCATTGGATGGGCTACTGAGCAACCAAATCTACTACTGCAATGCGCTCTACATGGGGCAGCCCTTGAAGAGTGTTCGGAGACTCCAGCTGGTCCAGAATGCAGCTGCGCGAGCGATCGTGGGTGCACCTCGGTTCACCCACGTAACACCTATCCTCCGCGAGCTGCACTGGCTGCCTATTGGTCCCCGGATACTCTTCAGGGTGCTAGTTATTACTTATAAAGCCCTACATGGTATTGGACCTGGGTACTTGAGAGACCGCCTTCTGCCGATTATCTCCCACAGACCCATTCGATCCCACAGATTAGGCCTCCTCCGTATTCCATCTGCCAGCCAATGTCGGCTGGCGACTACTCGGAGGAGGGCCTTCTCTGTGGCTGCCCCGGCCCTTTGGAACGAGCTCCCCATGGAGATTCGGACCCTCTCCACCCTTCAGGCCTTCTGGACGGCCGTGAAGACCTGGCTATCCTAGCAAGCCTGGGGTTGAGTCCCCCCCCCCTACTCGAATTTGCTGTGTCTGTTGTGCTTTTAAATTGTTCGCATTGTCTGATTGTCTTTGTCTTACTTTTTGTAATTTCTCCTCCCTTGGTTTTTGTTCAGCCGCCCTGAGTCCCTTCAGGGAATAGGGCGGCCTGCAAATTGAATAAACTCCAAACTCCAAACTCCAAATCTGGAGGGATTATAAATGTAAATAACCTTTGCAGGAAGTAGTGTAAAACTTAAGGGGTGCAAAATAAACAAGCATGCTTATTAAAATCAAAATATTTATAGAATAGAATAGAATAGAATAGAATAGAATTCTTTATTGGCCAAGTGTGATTGGGCTCTCAAGGAATTTGTCTTTGGTGCAGATGCTCTCATTGTACATAAAAAGACAAGACAAGATACATTCGTCAAGAATCATAAGGTACAACACTTAAATAGCAGTAGACTTATATACCGCTTCATAGGCCTTCAGGCCTCTCTAAGCGGTTTACAGAGAGTCAGCATATTGCCCCCAACAATCTGGGTCCTCATTTTACCCACCTCGGAAGGATGGAAGGCTGAGTCAACCCTGAGCCGGTGAGATTTGAACCGCTGACCTGCTGATCTAGCAGTAGCCTGCAGTGCTGCATTTAACCACTGCGCCACCTTGGCTCTTAAAGATAGTCGCAGGGTCCAAATAAGCAATCAGGAAACAATCAATATCAATATAAATTGTAAGGATACAAGCAGCAAAGTTACAGTCCTGCAGTCATAAGTGGGAGGAGATGGGTGATAGGAACGATGAGAAGACTAATAGTAATAGTAATGCAGCCTTAGTAATTGTAATTGTAATTTAATAAATTTATATGCCGCCCAATCCCGTAGGACTCCGGGCGGCTTACAAAAACAAGATAAAAGATAAGAGTTAAAAATAGAAAAGAGAAACAAATTTAAAAGCAACACACCATACATTCAGTGTAGGTGGGGCTGGACCTCGTTCATGAGGTCAACAGCCCCAGGCCTGCCGGAATAGCCAGGTTTTAGTGGCTTTTCGGAAGGCCGAGAGAGTGGGAAGCGTCCGGATCTCTACGGGTAGATCGTTCCACGTGAATAGTTTGACAGGGTTGAGGGAATTATTTGTGATGGCGTACGGGAAAAAACAGTCCTTGTGTCTAGTTGTCTTGGTGTGCAGTGCTCTATAGCATCGTTTTGAAGGTAGAAGTTGAAACAATTTATGTCCAGAATGCGAGGGGCCTGTAGATATTTTCACGATTAAAGATATTTAATCTTACATTCTCACAAATTGCGTACGCCTGTGTGTACAAAGGGGAATGTCGGGGTTGGGGGGGGGGGAGCGCCATTTTGTGGTGTCCCAAAGGCCATGTTGCCACCTCTTCTCTGTGTGTAAACCACTCTCTGTGCTTTTAGAGCAGACCATACAAATTCTGAACGAAATGGTGTGCTAGACAAGGCCACATCAATCTAAGAGTGGATTGATCTGATAGATAACAGAGCCAAGGTGGCGCAGTGGTTAGAGTGCAGTACTGCAGTTCACTTCAGCTGACTGTTATCTGCAGTTCAGCGGTTCTAATCTCACCGGCTCAAAGGTTGACTCAGCCTTCCATCCTTCCGAGGTGGGTGAAATGAGGACCCAGACTGTGGGGGCGATATGCTGACTCTGTAAACCGCTTAGAGAGGGCTGAAAGCCCTATGAAGCGGTATATAAGTCTAATTAATAAATAAATAATAAATAAATAAATATTCAACTAAGCTTAATATTGACATGGCTTTCCCTGTATTTATTCATTTTGGCCCCCCTGTCCTGCAAAAAAAGTTCTGCAGTCATATTTTGACGATGCTGGAGTGGTAGCTTGTGCATTCCTGTTAGAGGGAAGACCAGTTAAGCTCCTTTGAAGTTCCTTACAACTTGGCACAGCTACCATTCCTCACATTCTTTGCTAGGGAGATATTTTTAACTCGGGTGGCAAAACTGAGAAATTCCAGGCCTCCTGAAACCCAGGCGTCTCTACTCCAAGGGTGCCCCCTTTCTTTTCTAAAAGCTGCATGGATTGTTTAGTCTTATCAATTATGTTTCCTACACAAGTTAGTATTTCTGACAGCTTTAACAAATGTGACTCCCTCAGCATTTCACTTTGCTCAGGTAAGTCACATGAGGCCACTTTTTCCCCCTCCCCTACAAATCCAAATTTAATAGCAATAGCAATAGCAGTTAGACTTCTATACCGCTTCATAGGGCTTTCGGCCCTCTCTAAGCGGTTTACAGAGTCAGCATATTGCCCTCAACAACAATCCGGGTCCTCATTTTACCCACCTCGGAAGGATGGAAGGCTGAGTCAACCTTTGAGCCGGTGAGATTTGAACCGCCGAACTACAGAACTGCAGTCAGCTGAAGTGGCCTGCAGTACTGCACCCTAACCACTGCGCCACCTCAGCTCTTAAGTCACATGAGGCCACTTTTCCCCCTTCCCCTACAAATCCAAATTTAAATATGGTGAGCCTTTGAGGATATGTTGGTTTTGAAAAGTGCAGTGAACGAGAACAGATTGAGGGGGAGCCTACTATCCCTCTCTGTACATTAAAGGAACTGGAGGAAGATAATTATCTGAGTGCTGCGGTGAATTCTTGCATGTGCCTATGTTGACATGAATAAGGAGAGTGTGTTGGGTACGGATATGATGCTTTTGAATAGGCACTGTGAAATTGAACTCACTGATTTACCAAAGTGAATCTTTTCGCTTGAAGCTGTTTCTCATTTTCAGAATGCAGTGGAATCCTTGAGTTGAAATTCACTAGTTTTGGTTTGAAAAAAAAAGCCTTGTGCAATTTATATATCATTTCTATTTATAATGCTCCCTCCAGCTGGGACTCGGGAGGCAGAGAATAGATGGGGGCTGGGCCAGTTGGAGGCGGTATTTACCGGTTCTCTGAACTACTCAAAATTTCCGCTACCGGTTCTCCAGAACTGGTCAGAACCTGCTGAATCCCACCTCAGCTTGGCAACTGCAGTGATTCACTTAGCAAATATGGCAACAAAAGCCATAAAATGGGGCAAAACGCAGTTAACAAATTTCTCACTTAACAACATAAATTTTGGGCTCAACAATTGCAGCTGTAAGTTGCGGACTTCCTGTAGAATCAGTTTCAGCCAAGAGGATCAGCCGAGAGGTTAGTCTTCACTGCTTCAGAGGTTTTCCTTAGATTTTATTGCTCAACGTGTATAAACTGTCATTCCTAATGAAGCTGATTAACCATGGTCCCACTAGTATTATTTTGTTGTCATGGTGCCAGTCAAGAGGTCCGTGCTTCAAACAGGATATAGGTGCACAACGTTCATTCCCACTCACCTTTCCTGGGTATTGGCACTGAAAAACGCCATCTCCACCTTGAATCTTCATGGCAATGAAAATAAAATATTGACAGTCTTTAAATTATATGTATTCTCTCTTCATTTTGTCCTTGTAAATACATGGGTCTCAAGAAAGGCTGTGTGACAGTCGTTGCCTTGGTAGCAAGTTATTCTTGCTTAATGAAATTAACACGTTGCATTAAATAAGAATGTGGTTTGCTTGGTTTTTGGATCAGCTATTTTAGCCCTTGAGGTCTGTAGTCAAGGTTTGTGGATTATCTTATGTGAACCTGGCCAGCTGTCCTTTATTCCATACATAATGATTAAGTGAAACAATGAAATGTGTGAATTTCCAAGCCTATTTGCAGAGTCTTGCAGTCCAGCCACATCAAGTTCCCTGCTGATTGAAATATTTTCATTTTTTGGGTCAAAACCGTGAGCTGATTTCCTGGCCTCTCCTCATTTGGCATGTCCCCTTTTGATGGTTTCGTCATTATCTAAAATGGCTCTGCTTATCCTCCTAAGAACTATTTTGAGATATTTTTCTCTGGTACAGAAGGAAAGCTAACGGCGTGAAACAAACACAAACAAACGCAAATTAAAAACAAGGATGAGTTTGAAAAATAAAAGGATAACCATACATTACACACCCAGTGATGTTAAGAGTGGAACGATTGTAACAGGGTGGAATTTGATTTAAATCAAGTCGATTTAAATCACGATTTAAATCATGATTTAAATCACTAGTAAAAAGGCTTGATTTAAACCAACTCAATTTAAACCGTGTACTTTTTCTTAAACTTTGCCGAACTATTTCTACTATGATAATGGAAATTCAAGCCAGTTACATGCAGAATCATCTTTAAAGCAACTGAAGTTATACTTCACACTAAATCTGATATGTCCAACCTTCATAACTTTTAAGACTTGTGGACTTGAATTCCTAGAAATGCCCCAGCTGGCTAGGGAATTCTAGGAGTTGAAGCCCACAGGTTTTAAAGTTAACAAGGTTGGACATCCCTGTACTTTGATTTTAAATTGGCCAGAAAGTCACAGTGAACTGCAAGAGCTTTTGTTCACGTCTACAACAGGGGTGTCAAATTGGTGACCTATGGGCCGGATGCATCATACACAGGCCACGCCCATCCCAGCTCTGCAAAGGGAAAAAACATCGTGAAACATCACGTGACAGCAACGTGGTTGCTGAGAGTTTGACACCCGTGGTCTAGACCACTGTTTCTCAACCTTGTCAACTTGAAGATGTCTGGACTTCAACTCCCAGAATTCCCCAGCCAGCATCGCTTGGGTTGAGAAACACTGGTCTAGACAATGAATGCCATTTAAACTATAATGTTTTTCTCTCTCTTCTATATATTGCCTTATATCAGGTAATTTGCCGAATGGAAAAATAATTATGTTAACAATCAAGTATAACTGAGCAATCAAGCATAACTGAATTCCATTGAGGCATATCTAGGAAAAACGTGTCTTGTCCTTTATGATTGTAGCGTTTTCGTAAATTAAATGTGATGGCGGTTTTCTTTTTGTATATTACAAATATTCTTGATATTAATGCCCAATGCTTTTTTCTGTGTCATGCCCAAAGGAAATTATTAGTTGTTCTGCAACAGAAGTACTGCATGGCAAAATTGCCAGTAGATTGATTACACGTATAATTAGCTTGGTCAGAGAATAGGATATACACTATTTTTCTCCTACTGAAGAATTGTTTATATGGATTCAGCTTTTTCAACATTCTCCATCCTCTTTGGATTTTGAAAAGACCTTTCTTTGCAAAATGAACTGCAAGAAATGTGAAAGCTGCTTAAGTTAATACCTGGAAAATGTGGGAGTGAAACGTGATGGCACGTTGATGGAGACAGCTTTGTAGAAAATTGCCCTCAGTCAATTGCCTCATGCTAAGCTGGATTGCTCCACACTTTATTTATTTGTTTGTTTGTTTCTTTGTTTTGACAGACTGTGTGTGGCAGCTCTTTCCGCCAATAACTTCTGTGAGAACCGGGAGGCCCTCTACGGAGTCTTCGATGGAGACCGCAATGTGGAAATACCCTACCTTCTACAATGTACCATGAGTGATATCTTGGCAGAAGAGCTGCAGAAAACCAAGAATGAAGAGGAATACATGCTCAACACTTTCATTGTAATGCAGAGGTCAGTTGTATTTGCAAAGTTGGCATTTGTAAAGATAAACCAGGATCTGTTTCCCGTATGCTGAACATGTCCCATTTCTTCTGCTTCTTCACTCTTTTTGGGGTCCCTTTTCACTTGTTCCTTTCAAATGGAACAATAATAACATAAGAATGGCAAAGAAAAAGAATAATTATGTGAATGTATATCTATAATCTGTATGTAAGAGAATAAATGACAGTAAAAATATATAGCATAATATAGGTAAATAATATCTGGTCATAAGTAGCTAAGTTTAAATAAATAAAGAAATGTACCTACAAATGGATAACGAATAAGGGGATTATGAATGAAAGATAGAAATGTATAGTAGGGAAAACACTAACTGCAAAGAAACCGATTCGGAACTGCGGTATGATATACGATGGAAACTTATTGTTCCTATGTTGTTTTTAAGTGATGTGTTTGTTTTTGTTGATGTGCTTATGTGTTTAAAATAATAAAATAAATAACTAAATAAAAATTCCATCAGCAGCTCTAATAGAATGCATCAAATTTCATTTTGTAGCTGTCTTAATTGCTTTCTGTGTATGAATTGCTCACTTTTTCTGCTGAATCTTGGAAATAAGTGTGTGTGTGTGTGTTGACCTTAATTCTATATATGCACAATCATTGTTTCTCTCTGATTAACCTCTTAATGTTGTTATCTTGAAATTCCAGGAAGCTTGGGACCGCTGGGCAGAAGCTCGGAGGCTCCGCTGTCCTTTGCCACATCAAACACGACCCGTTAGATCCAGGCGGATGCTTCACATTAACCTCAGCAAATGTGGGAAAGTGCCAATCCGTTCTCTGCAGGAACGGGAAGCCTCTGCCTTTGTCCAGGTCTTATATGATGAGCTGTGAGGAAGAGCTAAGGAGGATCAAGCAGCACAAGGCCATTATTACAGAAGTAAGACATTGGGTGGTCAGACACCCCCCCCCCGGGGGGCGGGTAACGGAGGGAGAGACCAGGGTAATAAAATGCGGGCGCTTCTTTGTAAATCTCTTTCAGAACCCTGCCAATAAGGCAGGATTTCCTTCTGACATCCTGGTCCCATTCGTATGATTAATGACTGTAACTATGATTTATGATCTATGACTTATCACTTGGCTGTTTTTACGTACACTGAGCATTCTATTTCTATTCCTGTTCTATTCTATTCTATTCTATTCTATTCTATTCTATTCTATTCTATTATTATACTATACTATACTATACTTTATTATATGATATGATATATTATATTATATAGCAATAGCAATAGCAGTAGACTTATATACCGCTTCATAGGGCTTTCAGCCCTCTCTAAGCGGTTTACAGAGAGTCAGCATATTGCCCCCAACAATCTGGGTCCTCATTTTACCCACCTCGGAAGGATGGAAGGCTGAGTCAACCCTGAGCCGGTGAGATTTGAACCGCTGAACTGCTGATCTAGCAGTAGCCTGCAGTGCTGCATTTAACCACTGCGCCACCTTGGCTCTTATATTATATTATATTCATCCCCATCCCATCTTTTTATAAATGCATGTATTTATAACATGCATTTTTAACATGTGTGTGTGTTGTATATGTTCTGCCCGTTAAAGGAATTTTAATGTCTTTTTACTGCGGAGCTCAGAGTGGAAGACAAAGGAGGTTAAAGGAGTTTTAATGTCTTTTTACTTCAGAGCTCAGAGAGGAAGACAAAGGAGGTTAAAGGAGTTTTAATGTCTTTTTACTTCGGAGGTTAAAGGATTTTTTAATGTCTTTTTACTGTTCTGCCCCGGGCAATGAGGTTCTGCTCAGGCAGCCAGTTAACTCCACGCTTAGGAATATCTTTCAGATCACGTTTATTATCAGGCATCCTTAATAACAAAACTTACAGTTCAGTGCTAAGATTCTTCTCACTTTCCATGATCTGTCCCATCATGTAGTGTAAAAAGACATTAATTCCTCTAACCCATGCTGCTGGTGCAAAGCTGCTTCTGGTAGTGCCTAAGGTGGTTCAGTGAATGGTCAGTAATAAATCAATTTCCCGGGCAGAGTACCCCACTGCCCGCTCAGGGAACACAGATGTGGTCACATGTTATGGGACTACATTTCCCATGAGGTAGTTTCTTAAAGGAGACAGCTCTTAATTCCTATATTAGCTATATACTGTTGGGACAGCACAGTAGATATATAATTTAGATTTATAAGGACATTTAAATTCAAAAGTGACTCTGCACAGCATATACCGAAAAACCAATATAATGTCTTTTTAAAAAGGGGCAAAATTGAAATAGAAGAAACCTCACATAAGAGAGAAAACATGTATCATAATCCCTCATGAAATATACATCTAATAGCTTTACCATAAAACTATCCCAGAGCTTAGAGAAAAGTCAAGATCTTTGGGAGGCCATCCTTAAAGAAATATAAGGCAAAGATTCCTAAAATGCTGTTATGGACAATCATTACATTATCCATAATATTAATTAATATCAGAGGTATCCTTCCAAAACCAAAGGTACTTTCTTCAGTTTGCACATTTTCACCGTTTATAACATTTTTTTTTTATTAAAGCATGTAAAAGGTATGAAATACAAGACATTTCCTTCAGTTTTCCTTTCCCCATTCCTACATCCTTTTTCATGTTTGATCCAGTCTTTAAATGAATACAGGATGTTAAAAATTCCCTTATTTCATTTAAAGTCAAACCAAGCCAGAACTTGAGAGTATGAACATTACTTATTTTTACTTTTTTAAAAAAACAAATGTTTTTCCTTTCTGATATTAATCTTTTTTCCCCCCCTGAGGGGAAGTAACATATCTGAAAAAGACATGTAATTGGGGCATGTGAAAACAGTTTTTCTGCAGAGCAATTTCCTGAAAACAAACAAAAGAATCCAGGCATAATTCATTTCCTCTTCCAACCTATAGGATTACAGTAAATCTGCATTTTCTAAGCCTAGAAATAGGAATTTGGTATGGTAGGGCTGTAAAAAAGAAACCCACAACTTGTTAATTTTGCCTTCTTTTAATGCTATGCAGTGCAGAAGGGATAGTATGTTAGTATGATAGTATAGGGATGGTATGTTAAAGAGTTATTTCATGCCGAGTTATCAGTTGCCATTGCAGCTAGTTCTTGACTTACAACAGTTCCTTTAGCGACGATTTGAAGTTACAATAGACCAGTGTTTCTCAACCTTGGCAACTTGAAGATGTCCGGACTTCAACTCCCAGAATTCCCCAGCCAGCGAATGCTGGCTGGGGAATTCTGGGAGTTGAAGTCCAGACATCTTCAAGTTGCCAAGGTTGAGAAACACTGCTCTAGGTGATATATATCAGTAGGATTCAGAAGAAGCGATGATATTCAATGACAGAGACGCAAACATTCAAAAAATGCAGAAGTGGTAAATAATTTTTCAAAGAACAGTGGTTGTTAAACTGGTCCGTGGGCCAATTGTGGATTGCTGTTTTCCCACAAGCCTACTGGCAGCAGGTAACAAGTAAAAGTTTATGATACATTTCAAAAATAAATAAACAAATTTGAAGCCCCAAAAAAGGTCTTGTTCAAAGTCAGAACATTTCCAGAGGAATTGAACAACATTGGCACTCTTTTGGTAAAGTTGGAACAATCCACATAGACCAGAGGTGTCCATCCTTGGCAATTTTTAAGACTTGTGGACTTCAACCCCATGGGGAATTCTGGGAGTTAAAAGTTCACAAGTTCTTAAAATTGCCAAAGTTGGACAAGCTTTGAATGTTTTGAATTTGAAAGGTTTTTTTTGCATACTTCAAATGTGAAATATCTGCAGAGAGAAAATAGTGCAGAAAAGCCCCATAGTTTTAATCTGCCCAATATCGGTCACGGTGCAGATCTGTTACTTTTCTATTGCTTGTAGAAATTCAGCATCATGTCTCAAAGTGGCAGGAAGGGAGATACGATAAGGTTCCCTTCCCCCTTTTAACTGCTTCCAACAAAATCACTTCCTGCTGTTAGGCGGACATCAACTTTCCATTCTGAAGTGTCAGAATTCCTCTCTGCCTCTTTTAAAATTATTGGACATCCTAGGCGTTGCGAATTTTATATTTCTCTTGGATGAGTTATCAGTGGACCAGAAAGATGGCCCACACCACCCAGAGGTATCAGTAGCTTCGACTGATTCTAAATCCCTTTACTCAAACCTTATCCTTCCACTCCCCCCAAGTAAGAGCTGGTTTATTTAGTACTTAAAACAACATTAACACAATTTTTTGTCCCTCCCTTGTAGGATGGCAAAGTGAATGGTGTAACAGACTCAACAAGGATTTTGGGATATACCTTTCTCCACCCAAGCGTTGTTCCACGCCCCCACGTGCAGTCCATTACTTTGACTCCTCAGGATGAATTCTTCATTCTGGGCAGCAAAGGCCTGTGGGACAGCCTCTCCATCGACGAAGCTGTGGAGGCTGTCAGGAACGTGCCCGACGCCCTTGGAGCTGCCAAAAAACTTTGCACGCTGGCTCAGAGCTACGGCTGCAATGATAGCCTCAGTGCCGTGGTGGTTCAGCTCAACGTAACTGAGGATAGCTTCTGCTGCTGCGAGTTAAACGGGGTCCCCCCTCCCAGCCCCGGCAGCTTCCCCCAGTCTGTCAACGTAGTCATCAAAGATAAGCCTTCCGATGCTTTGGGAATGCCTTCGTCGAGCAGCGGCATGGCCTCTGAGATCAGCAGTGAGATCTCCACCTCCGAAATGAGCAGCGAGGTTGGATCCACGGCCTCCGACGAGCCCCCTCAGGTAACCATGAACGAAAACAGCCCCGCGTACCCTAATGAACAGCGCTGTATGCTCCATCCAGTTTGCCTCTCCAACTCCTTCCAAAGGCAGCTGTCCAGCGCGACGTTTTCCAGCGCCTTTTCAGACAATGGCCTTGACAGCGACGACGAGGAGCCAATCGAAGGGGTCTTTTCTAATGGGAGCAGAGTCGAAGTGGAAGTGGACATCCACTGTGGCCGGGCAAAGGAGAACCAGATGGTACTCCAGGCCCCGGTGGAAGTCACCGATGAGGGCATTGTCATCAGTGCGAATGAAGAAGACGCGTGCCCCCTTCGGAAGGCCGATGCTTCGGCCACCGGCACGATTGGGCGCCGCCGGGGCAATGGCTCAGTGGCTCCTCCGGAGAGGAGCCACAACCTAATCGAAGTAGCAGCCGATGCGCCACTCAGGAAGACGGGGGGCTATTTTGCCGCTCCAGCTCAGCCAGATCCGGACGATCAGTTCATCATCCCGCCAGAGCTTGAGGAGGAGGTGAAGGAGATAATGAAGCAACATCATGAGCAACAACAACAACAACAACAACAACAGCAGCAACAACAGCAGCAGCAGCAGCAGCAACAACAACAACAACAACAGCGTCAATATCAACTGGACCAACTGCCCGATTATTACGACACGCCGCTATGACGGAACTTTGGGAAACAAGCTAACAAGACATTAAGAATTGGAAGCTCCTTAGGTTTGTATTACACTAATGAGGTGAGGAAGGAAGAAAGCTTTTGTTCCACTTTCTCTTCCAGATCCTTCCCTTTAACTGAGAAGTGCAGCTGCTTCTTGATTGTTAGCTCTAATGATCACCAACTTCCTCCCCCCCTTTTTTTTTCTAGTGATGCTTCACTGGTTAGAAATTAATCTAGTTTAACTCTTTCCCTTCCTTAACATATCAGATGTGTACAAAACAAGTGGAGAAAAATTAAAATACAAAAGGTTTAATATATTACAAAGAAGCTGATGATGACGTTGGTGTAATATTTTTTAAAATTGTTCTCCTTTTTTCTCCCCCCTTCCCCCCCTCTGTCTGTCTGTTTGGAAAACGGGGCAGTATCGCCAGTGCTAAATGATTAAGTAATATTGTAATACTGTTATTTCTTTGAGAGAAACAAAAAAAAAGGCTTTTTTGGTCTTGAAAATGGATAGACATTTGTAGAATTATGGAGACTAACTCCTAGGAGTTGCTTTTACTCTTTCAGGTGGCTGTAAGTCACTGAGACTCACTAATTTTCTCTGAGAGAACAGCTGATTGGGAAATTCCTGTAAATAACTCAGTGTTATATAGTGATGCTTCACATGTTTTTGTAGACCTGGCAAGGAGGGCACAACCTAATAAACTGACATTTTGCCCCCCTCCCCAACACACACACACACACCTGTTTCCATGTACACCCGGGAGCTCTCGCATGTACGTCAAAGCTACCATCGATGCCACCAAATTGGGAGGGCAGGAAAATCCTATCAACGCATAGTCCTCTCAGCGGGTGAAGGTGATGAAATGTGTGAGGCCCCGATGACCTACTGGGTCTGTACCACCATCTTGATTTGGCGGGGCCCAAGTCACCGGGGGGGACGGGACACGACTATGTTCTCAAGTGAAGTTGCCCACAAATGATGACATTTTTGGGGATTCCAATCCATACAAAATTAGCAGGAGCAGCTGTAACAAGCTGGGCAGACTTCGGTGGGCCACAGGTCCTCCTTACGTTAATTTTTTTTTTCCCCAGTCTTCACCATTAACTTTTTTGGCACATTTTTGTGTGTTCCTCCCGGCTGTCACAACCAGCATGATTGTATAGAGTTCATTTACTGTAGATCATTTACATACCAAGAGTTATATTAAAGAAGAATGCACAAATGAACATGTCATAATTTTTGTTATAATAAATATAAAAATTTACAAATACTTGCTGCCTCTAGTATGTCTGTACAAATACACACACATGTGTGTGTATATAATCTGCAGTCTTCACAGTGAAAGGTTCAGGTTCTGACATTTTTTTATTACAATAGTTGTTGATAAACTAAACTAACATTGCCCTGTCCTCAATATTTAAAGAATTACTGTTGAATTGGATAGAATACAGAAGGAGGAAGACAACAGAGGAGTTGAGTTGAGTTTATTATATTTCTATGCCGCCCTATTCCCCGAAGAGACTCAGGGCGGCTCACAATCAAGTCAGGGGGGGAGGGGGTACAAATAAGAAAAAAGAACGCAAACAAAACAATACCACAATTTAAACACTCAACAACCATACCATTCGAGAGGGGGACAAAAGCTCATTAGCCCCAGGCCTGTCGGAACAGCCAGGTTTTAAGGGCTATGCGGAAGGCCTGGAGGGTGGTGAGGGTTTGAATCTCCACGGGGAGCTCGTTCCAGAGGGTCGGAGCAGCCACAGAGAAGGCCCTCCTCCGGGTGGTCGCCAGTCGGCATTGGCCAGTGGATGGAATTCGGAGGAGGCCTAATCTGTGGGATCTAATCGGTCTATTGGAGGTAATTGGCAAGAAGAGAGGAGACAAGGGGTAAAATGAAAAGGAAGAAAAAAAGAAAGAAATGTGAAAGATAAGGAAAAAAGAGAGAAATTCATCAGGGACAGTGTAGGACTTAAAGGACCAAGCTTTAACAATGCCAAGGAGAATCAACTTTAAATTATTTAAAGCCTGAGATTTTCTAGGGGATTTTAATTTCAGTCCAAACATGTTACATGTTCCATGGAAACTATTCCCCCACAGGAGATGTAGTTTATGTTCGTTTTTCTTTTTTGCCATGACAATGTGCTAAACAGAATCCAGCTGAATCTATGTTAGGAATGAGTCACTGCGGATCTGCTTCTCCTCGTGCAGCAAGAGAACAGGGATGTCAAATGCTTCGCCGAGTGCCGTAGCTTGTGGCCTTGTAAATAGCAGGTAGGGTTTTATTTTAGATTGACAACATCGCTACGCAAACTGACAAGATGACCTGCCCCGGAGCGTCATCATATGAATGATGAAGAAAATTGGAGAGGACGGAGCCCGGAGCCACTCCGCCACGCGACATTCCCATTCCCCAACAGGAATTCCCACGGCCTTTTAAAAAAAATAATAATAAAAGAGCCACAACCCTTGGAGGCAGCTGAAAAGAATTTTGATGGATGGTTTAAAATGTTTTTGAGGAAGAAAGCAAGACAATGATGGGACCATTCCTCCCCTGTCGGAGCCGCCACAACACCTCCACAAGGAATGAGGCCAGTCTGATCTCCGTTCTGTGCTAAGGAATGAACACAGAGTGGATGGGAATCCACGTCTCTCAAGAGTCTCCCCAGTACAGGAAGACGTTGACTTGTTTGACAATTGTTCAGAATTACCACGGAGCTGGTTAAAGGGACTTAACAACCCATCGTTGCACTTACAACTGCTGGGGCATTCCTGCGGTCACGTGATCAAAAGCCCGCCCCTTGGCAACTGGCATGTATTTAGAATAGCAATAGCAATAGCAGTTAGACTTATATACCGCTTCATAGGGCTTTCAGCCCTCTCTAAGCGGTTTACAGAGTCAGCATATCGCCCCCAACAACAATCCGGGTCCTCATTTTACCCACCTCGGAAGGATGGAAGGCTGAGTCAACCCTGAGCCGGTGAGATTTGAACCACCGAACTGCAGTTAGCAGTCAGCTGAAGTGCCTGCAGTACTGCACTCTAACCACTGCGCCACCTCGGCTCTCAATGCAATGTCCTGGGATCACCTGATTGCCATATGGAACCTTCCCAGGGTTCTTCGGGAAAAAACAGTCAATGGGAGAAGACCTATTCGCTAAACAACCACTTTTATTTAATGACTAGTTGATGTCCGAACCAAACGTAATCAATGTACTTATGATAGAGAGCTAATGCCTAGATTTCCTATTCAGTCAGACACTTAGTAGAAATTTCTGAATATAATAAAATTGATCGGTCAACACCATTAAGTTTCAACCTGGAGCCAGTAACCGATTTCTGGGTCATTTACAAGTATAATCAATACATAATCAAAAGAACTTATCTTCCACATATTCGCTCTTGGCAATAACTATCTCACTATCCTTATGGTTAGATATCTTCAAGGCAAACTAAGTTCTCGGGTAATTTCAGGTCCAGGTGAGATCTTAAGACAATGATGCAAAAGAGCTCTTACTGAAAGAACATATCCAGGCCCCCCAAAAAAACCTGGAAATCATTTCTACAATTCCTTCCCTTTTTCTGTAAAGTTAGTCACAGAACTAAGTTCCTAGCTAGGAAGAATAATTTTTAAAATACATCTTTGATGTTATATTATACAACTATTGTCTGTGGGGGAGAAATATTTTTTTTAAAAGTCTGGCTTCAGTCTGCTGTAGATTACACAAGTGTGCCAAAAGTCCTTTCGGTGGGTATGTTTTCTTGGCTCCTATGGGGTTTGGGATGGCCGTCTTCTCTGTAGGTTCTCTCAGGATCATAACGACTGTTGTCCCGCTGCTTTTGAAACTGCCGGACCTCCCGAATGGTGAGAACACAAACCACCAAGCTTCCAAAATACAGGCAAGCAGCCACCAGGCCGAAAAGGGCCACGGATGCGTCCCCGCCTTGTACGCTGCAATTCACTGAGGTGTAACCTCGCCTGGCGTATAGCCTCTCTCTCTTCAGGCACACATCCGTGGCGTTGACTTGAATGACGAAGTGGAGGTAGAGGCCAACTGCCGCTATATAGCCAAGGCAGGCGAGGATGTGAAAGAGACACTCGGTGGCCAGCAGTCCAAGGGAAAGGCGATGGATAGGCTTTGCTCCAACAATGAGAAACAGAAGTGTTAGGCACGTCATTGTCAGGGTGAAGGCTACCCCTCCGTACACACAAGGGGCTCTCATCTGGCTGTACTGCCTGTCCACCTCGGTCACCTCTTGGAGTTCAGTCCCCTGAAATGGACTGTAGAATGAGTCGATGTTGAAAGAGCCTAGGCCGCCCAAGGAAGTGAGACCGGAGATCCCCGCGTGGGTTGCTCCTATGCAGATCAGCACCAGAATGTTGACAATGATCTCGACAAACTGCAAGACACCTGGTGGGAGGAAAAGAGATGGGGAATGAGCGCCACCATAAACCCACTCATAGATACAATCTTTATTTTCTGAATGGAACAATACAGAAGCATATAATAGGATCTTTGGTTCCACCACAAAACCGCGGAGGACAAAATCGCGCTCGACGAAAGCGCGCATTTGACGTCATCACAGCGCGATGAAAACATCGTGCTGTGATCGAAAAATGTAAAAATAAAGCGAAATCCTTACCCTAACCCCCCCAAACCTAACCCTAAACCTAACCCTTAACCTTACCCTAAATCTAACCCTAAACGTAACCCTTAACCTAACGCTAAACCTAACGCTAACCCTTAACCTAACGCTAAACGTAACCCTAACGCTCTAAACCTAACCCTAACCCTTAACCTAACCCTAAACCTAAACCTAAACCTTACCTTTATGTGAATCGGCTTGCTTTAATTTTATTTTTATTTCAATTTTTAATTTTTTTCATCACGCTGTGATGACGTCAAATGCGCGCTTTCGTCGAGCGCGATTTTGTCCTCTGCGGTTTTGACGGGTCACGGGATCTTTTAGCCCCAACTGGACTGAGCCCACACGTTTTAACTTTTTTTTTTCAAATTAACTATTAATAAAACCCAAATACCGTTCACCCATCACAAAATCTCCAGAACTGTGAAGCCTACAAACTTGAAATTCAGCACGTATATTCCTCTTGGCTTCGAGGTGCTTGCTAAGAAAGGATTTTTCAAAATGACCATCAGACCATCAGTATTTCCTATCCAGTATTATATTAACATGCATTGATGGGTGAAATGAGGACCCAGACTGTGGGGGCGATATGCTGACTCTGTAAACCGCTTAGAGAGGGCTGAAAGCCCTACGAAGCGGTATATAAGTCTAACTGCTATTGCTATTGCTATTGTTTTCCATATTGTGACCTCATCACATTCAGCTCCTACAATGACATACAACTTAACCAGTACTGTTACTTACCAGATGAATTAACACATTTAAATTCTATGATGGAATCAATTAGTTAGATGCAGCAGGGATAGCTACAATATTGTAAATACTAAAAAAATCCACTAATGCAGGAGTGTAAAAATTTCATTCTTGGGGTCCCAAAGCATCTGCAAAAATCGATTCTAAATTTGAATTTCTGGTGTGATAGAAAGGGAATTTATTAAATATACAGAGAATGGTTGTATTAATATAATTTAAAGTTAATCTCATTTCTGAGTTGTTGTTTTTTTTTTAATCTTGGCCCCTCTCACTTTTTAAAATGCCAGCCCTCTCTCATAAGTTAAAGAGTGAGGTCTGAAGCCCAAAACTGTTTGTAAGATTCTGGAATAAAACAATAGCAACAAGATTAAAGAAGACATGAGCAAAAATCTCAAAACTGAAAAAAAAATGATTAATTTTTAGTTTGTGCAATTTGATTTAAGATGAATCTAAGCAAAATGAGCAACAATATTTTGAAGAGTGGTGGGTGGGGGGGAACGAGAAAAATAAACCTGAATAATTATACCACAAATTTATTACCAAGTCGTGCTAAAGACTAAGTATAAATTGAAGGGTGTAACAGCCAGAGATTACATTCTGGAAAATTTATGCTAATTTAGTTTAATGTAAGTGTACCTGAGGCCTTTCCTATTAAAATTACATAGAGTCATGCTTAAGAGTTAAGTACCGGAGCAGTTTAAACTAAATGGAATGTCCTTGCCAACTATTCTTCAACATTATCATACCTCAATCAAAATTTAAGAGAGCTTGATTTCCGAATGATTTCTTTACTTTCTCTGGTAAGAAAAGTTGCTAAACTAGTCTCGGATTTGATTAATTGCTGCTAAGCAAAGATAAGCATTAGTTTGCTTTTTTTCTAAAGTGGCTTTTTGAAAGTTTTTCAAACTTCAACAGCTAGATGGATTTTTTTGTTTAAAGTTATTTTTTTTTAAAAAAAAGTGTTCCATGCCAAGACACTATTTTTTAAAAAAATATATAATTGGGTTATTTCTCCCCTCCCTCAATCTTCAATACAGGTAGGGCTCGACGTGTGACCGTAAGACCAAAATTTATGTCGTTAAGTGGAACAGTTAAGTGAGTTTCCCCCGTTTTACAACCTTTCGTAAAGGTCGTAAGTGAATCCCTGTAGCTGTTAAATTAGTCAAACTGCACTTTTGGCAGCTATGGGACACATAATAGCAAGACAATATGATAATATTGTGCTATAGATGAAAGATTTGTATATCTACTATCCAGCTCAGAAGCCCACTTAACGTTTTCATCCTCTGCTTACTCCCTCCCTGAGTAAGTGTTCTTTTAAAAGTCCTGATTCCTTAACTGGGTAGCCCAATAATAATCCATAATGTCTGAATTTATGTCTTAATATTTTTGCCACCCATCTCGTTATCCAAAGCAACTTTGGGCAGTTGAGTCATAGAGAATTTGCCAGTCTCTCTTAGTATCCAGATGTAGAGACACACAATTACAACTACAACTAAATGGTAGAACTGAAATTATATGTGTGTGTGTGTGTGTGTGTGTGTGTTTTATTTGTGCTGATAAATAAATAAAGGGAGACTAGTATAGATCTATTTCAAGCTATTTAGCTCTCATCAGCTAGCCATACCCTTACTGGGATTCGAACCTGGGCTATATTACATGTTAGGCAAATATAGCCCAGGTTCAAATCCCAGTAAGGGTATGGCTAGCTGATGAGAGCTAAATAGCTTGAAATAGATCTATACTAGTCTCCCTTTATTTATTTATCAGCACAAATAAAAAAAACACAAATATAACAAAGGCAACAGTAAAAATATTAGGTTTCTGTCTGGATGGTCTCTTATGACGAGCCGATTGACAGATGATGGAAGCAGTTAGCTTCCTCCCATAGTTGGGGCTTACCAGGGGTTGTGACACTAAATATATATATTTAGGAAGCCAAGAAATCACCAACTTTTCCTAAATGACTTATTTTAATGGGAATTGCATTAAACTAGGTGAATTTGGATCCACTCCCTCTGCAAGCTGTACTCTTTCACACAATCCCTCTGAGCAAGTTAAAGTGTTGAAAACTACAAGGCCTGATGCCAACTTCCTGGTGTAGCCTATCAAAGACTTCAGCTGTGCTAAAAATTGCAGAGCTAAGAAAGTTCAAATAAGGACTCGACCCGACAATATTCATTCCCACAGTGGTTTTTATTAGTGCTAAAATGCATCCCTAGTTCAAAGAGGTTTCCTCGGTGTGTTGTGTGTGTTGAACTGCTTGTGGAAGATAGGCAAGTTGAGAATTTGAAAAGAAACTTCTCTAAGGCAAGAAAGTTGTGAAACTTTCTGCAACTGTGGACTGTTAAATTTTCAGAAAATGTAAGAACCAGCGGTGAAATCCAGCAGGTTCTGACCGGTTCTGGAGAACAGGTAGTGGAAATTTTGAGTGGTTCGGAGAACCAGTAGCGGAAATTTTGAGTAGTTCCGAGAACCAGCAAATGCCATCTCTGGCTGGCCCCAGTGGAGTGGGAATGGAGATTTTGCAGTATCCTTCCCCTGGCACGCCCACCAAGCCACGCCCACCAAGCCACACCATGCCCATCAAGCCACGCCCACAGAACTGGAGTTTAAAAAAAAATTGAATTTGACCCCTAGTGAGAGCCAATTAAACAACTGCTCCATTTTAAGAAGTGGGGATTCATCCGTTTTAGTACAATTGTTAGACAGGTAGTCCTCGATATACAGCCACAATTGAGTCCAAAATTTCTATCGCTAAGCGAGAGCCCACCCAGTCACGTGACCACTGAGCCCCGCCTACCCAGATGGTCATTAGGGCAGAGAACCGGTTGTTAAATTATTTGAATCCCACCACTGCAGCATAACCAGAAATGCTGCAACTGTAGTGTAGACAACACACCCGGAGGGCACAGGTTGGGGAAGGCTGGTGCAAGAGCCAAGGCTAGAGCCAAGGTGGCGCAGTGGTTAAATGCAGCACTGCAGGCTACTGCTAGATCAGCAGTTCAGCGGTTCAAATCTCACCGGCTCAGGGTTGACTCAGCCTTCCATCCTTCCGAGGTGGGTAAAATGAGGACCCGGATTGTTGTTGGGGGCGATATGCTGACTCTGTAAACCGCTTAGAGAGGGCTGAAAGCCCTATGAAGCGGTATATAAGTCTAACTGCTATTGCTATTGCAAAAACAGTAGCACTTTCTGTCCTGGAATCCGAGAAGTTTGGCATCAGCTCAAGAGTTAAAGGCCGTTTGATTCTTCCTTTCAAAAGGCGTTTGAAGTCAGCTAGCTGCTACAAAGCCTGTCGGTGGGAATCAGAGGCCAGCTAGCTCTCCGCTATTTTCCTGGCAACAAGTATTGATAGCGCTGCTTGTACCCAGAGGTGGCTCGGGTACAAAGCCTCGTCTCAATGTAAGCTAAAGCAATCTTGTTGGATAAAGAAATTGGACGAGGAGGAGGAGGAGGAGGAGGAGGTAAAAGGCTGAAGAGGGAGAAGAGCTTCAAATGCGAAATAATTAGAATGGAGCTGAAGGTTTATGGAGCTGACTTAACTAGCATTAAATTCAAATTCGGCAGGAGAAGAATGACAACGTATAAAGCAGTGTTTCTCAACCTTGGCCACTTGAAGATGTCCGGACTTCAACTCCCCAGAATTCCCCAGCCAGCATTCGCTGGCTGGGGAATTCTGGGAGTTGAAGTCCAGACATCTTCAAGTGGCCAAGGTTGAGAAACACTGGTATAAAGGCTTAATGTTGGTTTGGACTGGCGTTTCTGTTTTTGGTCGGTGTACGTGAAAAGAAGGACCCGAAACAGCATATAAAGCTTCACAAACAGGAGAAGATCCCGTTAAAATGTATTTAATTTGTTCCAGAAGAAACCAGACCAGAGACGGAGCAAGGCAGAGCAGATGACTTTCCAATCCTTCCCCTTGTTGGAATTGCTTAGAATACACTTCTGTCATTTCATCCAGCAGGGACAAAAATGTTTTAATATTTGACCACCAGATAGAGCAAAGGGTAACCGTGAATTTTCTGTGTGCATAGTTTTGTATAAAGACTTTATTCTAATCAAAGGAAAACAGTATTTAAATTATCACTGTTTGTTCAAGAGATATTCCATACTATCTTGTATACACTCTGATTACAATCACTCCTCAGATATACGTATTATGTACATATTCTTTTGCTTTATAATGAAAAGGTTATGTATTCTTTCAGGGTGTGGGGAGATTTTCCCTACAAAAAGTAAAAATCTACGATAAGTGAATTGCAGCCAGAAAAATAGTTATAAAATTGCAGGAAGAAGCCAATAAATAGGTTAGTTGGTTTCAGTCCTAAATTACCACAGCCTCATTTAACAGAAGCACTTCCAAAATAAATTAGATTTTCCCAAGTATAAAACACACACATACGCACACATGGTTTATGCAGGCGAGTTTATTACAAATTAGTGTATTCCAGTGGAGGGGGTGGGGTGGGGGAAGCATTTATAGCTGTTTCCTAATGTTATATTTGCTGATGAAATTCAATTTGCTCACTTGCTCATTTGCAAATGACCTTGTTGAGAAAAGTAGGGAGGGCTGGAAATGAAGCACAGCCATTGTACTTTTATGAGAATTCAGTTTAGGCAATTGCTAAACTACGGTTCATCAAGATAAGTCAGTCAAATATAGCATTAACAGGTCCTACAAATCTTAAGTCAAGAGTAATAGATCTCCGCAAGAATCAAAATCCTTGGAACCTAATTAAAGCATTCCACAAGAAGATAAGTGAGTATATGCATATTAAGCCCACCTTTAGCCTTAGGGTAAAGGTAAAAGGTTCATCTTGCACATATGTGCTAGTTGTTCCCGACT
Organism: Thamnophis elegans; assembly: GCF_009769535.1. Taxonomy (NCBI): domain Eukaryota; kingdom Metazoa; phylum Chordata; class Lepidosauria; order Squamata; family Natricidae; genus Thamnophis; species Thamnophis elegans. The sequence goes on from NC_045548.1 coordinate 2,565,791, forward strand.
CTAGGCGGAGGTGCTCATGAGGAGCCGAGGTGGCGCAGTGGTTAAATGCAGCACTGCAGGCTACTTCAGCTGACTGCAGTTCGGCTGTTCAAATCTCACCGGCTCAGGGTTGACTCAGCCTTCCATCCTTCCGAGGTGGGTAAAATGAGGAGCCGGATTGTTGTTGGGGGCAATATGCCGACTCTGTAAACCGCGTAGAGAGGGCTGAAAGCCCTACGAAGCGGTATATAAGTCTAACTATCTTTTTTAGCTTTTTTTGCTTCCACTTTCTCTCTCCCCTGGTATAGTTGACAAAGCTAGGAGAGCCTGTGGCTTAGAGGTTAATACATCTACCTAATATTGCCCCCAACAACAATCCGGGCTGTTCTGCAGTTCGGCTGTTCAAATCTCACCGGCTCAGGGTTGACTCAGCCTTCCATCCTTCTGAGGTGGGTAAAATGAGGACCCGGATTGTTGTTGGGGGCAATATGCTGACTCTGTAAACCGCTTAGAGAGGGCTGAAAGCCCTATGAAGCGGTATATAAGTCTAACTGCTATTGCTATTGCTATCTCCATTTTAAAGCTGAAGAGCCAGCACTGTCTGAAGACATCTCCTTGGTCATGTGACCAACATGACTAAACCCCGAAGGTGCACGGAATGCTGTTACCTTCCCATCAAAGGTGGTTTCCATTTTTCTATTTGCATTTTTACATGCTTTCAAACTGCTAGGTTGGCAGAAGCTGGCACAAGTAATGGGAGCTCACTCCGTTACGCGGTGCTAGGGATTTGAACCGCCGAACTGCCGACCTTCTGATCAACAAGTCTTAGCCACTGAGCCACTGCATCCCTTTACTGTTAGCCTTACCTATTCATAAATGGCAACCTTAATCACCGTTTCCGGGAAAGATGAAGTCTGCCCAGCTTGCTTACTGAAAAACAGGGGAATGAATAATTTAAGAGCAGCTGTTGCAAAGGAGATATTGAGATGGAGCTGCTTGAAGAAGGGACCACTAAGAATAGTTTCAGTTTCTCCGAAGTTACTAAAGGAGTAACAGAAGCCTAATTCAATTGACAATGAATGCCAATCTTTTAATCATAATAAGGGCATGGAGAATCCGTTTACATTGTCCAGTTATCAAGTTCCATGTATTAGGTATGTAATCCAAGGGAATGTTGTCCTCGGAAAATTTTAGATTTTGTTTCACAGCCACATTTATATAGTCCCCAATTTCCTCCCAAAAATTATTAAGTGTAGGACACTGTTAAAATATGTTTTAAGGAAGATTGATATTGGAACACTGCAAAGTTAAATCTATGACCTCATTCAGTCAATGAATTGAAGACCCAGTTATGCTTGCTGCTCATAAGTGGATTGCCTATAGACACATATTTACATGGATAAATACAATTAAATACAGGACTGTACAAAATACAGTATCTTAAAAAAACAACACAATGGTTAGAAGTGTATTAAAAATAAATATATACACATACTGTCTATATCAGTGTTTCTCAATCTTGGCAACTTGAAGATGTCTGGACTTCAACTCCCAGAATTCCCCAGCCAGCGGCATCCAGACATCTTCAAGTTGCCAAGATTGAGAAACACTGGTCTATATAATATTTACATTATAGGTATACCTTACGACTGGAGTTTGGGACAGGAATTTCTAATGTTAAATCAAGATCGTCGTAAGGTGAGGCCTCCACATGACTGGATTTAATTTTACAACTGTTTTTACACTAATTGTTAAATGAATCACATGCCTTAACTCCAAAGTTTGCAGTCATTAATCAAATCACATGGTCTTAAATTATATTCTTTGTCCTGAATGGGATTTATTTATTTTTTTGCGCCAGAAATCAGGGGAAAAAAGTAGGAAATTGTGGTCACGTGATTGTAGGATGTGGCAACCCGTTGTAAATATGAGCCGGTTGCCAAGTACCCCAAAATGCAGTCATGTACCACAAGGAGGCGGTGCAACATTTCCTGCTCTGCTATCATTACTTCTAAGATCAAGATCTTTATTCCAGGGGTGTCAAACTCGGTTTCATTGAGGGCCGCATCAGGATTGTGTTTGACCTTAAAGGACGGGGGAGGCATGGCTAAGGCTAAGGGCGTGGCCAGCTTGATATCACCCCTATCAGGGGCACCTGTGATGGCCCGAGCCTTCCGCCAGGAAAACAGAGCTAAGGAGGGCCGTATGTGGCCCTCCCGAGCTTGGCAGAGACACCACGGGCCAGTCCTTTACTGTTTCCCGGGCAGCCCCGAGGGCCAGACCCTGTGGGCAGGATCTGACCTGCGGGACTTAAGTTTGACACCCCTGCCTTATACTATTTGTATTTTAAAACATCTTTTCTGCATAAAAATGCATATACATTTAAGCTTCCAGAATCTATTTCAAATCTATCCCCGCCCTCATCTTTCCACTTTGCAAATGTTTTAACCAAAGGTTGTGTGTGTGTGTGTGTGTGTGAAAGAGATAAAAATGTATTGTTCCTGTTTCTAGTTTGGTCCTCGGCTCAAAATGGAAAAATTAAAATAAAACACTGGAGGCCATTTTTAAACTTAAATTGCAAAATAAAAATTGTTTTATTGTCCTTGAAAAAGAAAACTTAATATGCAATCATACCTGTGACTACTAAGAAATTGGTCTCATTGAGTTCAATGGAGCTCATTTTAAGGAATCTGATATAGATATGCAGTATGCATAATACTTTGAAAGCTTTTCCTTTTCTTGTGGTGTTATTAAATTACTGAAAATGTTCCTAGTTCCCATCAATAGCACACACTGAGGTTTGTTCTCATTCTGTCACGCATTCACTAAGTAAACGAAATTAGACCATTAAATATGGTTATTTTTGTTTACATACGGTTTAAAAGATCACTCAAAATGCAATATATGTATAAAGGTGAAACTCAAAAAATTAGACTATCTTGCAAAAGTTCATTTATTTCAGTAACACAACTTAAAAGGTGAAACTAATATATGAGATAAGACTCATTGCAAGCAAAGCAAGATAGTTCAAGCCGATGAACATTTGTAAAAGTTTTTTTTTTTCTAAAAAATTTTCAATAAAAAAAAAGAAAGAAATGTACATCTTGGCTATTGTGTCTGTTTCGAAAAAGAATTCGGGGCCTTAATTATTAGCCAGTCTGAGATCAGTTTAACTGTGATTTCACTGAATTTCTGAGATTTTATGATTGGTGCCTTAGAGTCAGAAAAGCAGGGCATAACACTGATGTGACAGAGATAACAAAGAGAAACCAAATCATCATAATAGGTCATGACTAGCCATGTACCTCACATAACACCTATCCTCCGCGAGCTGCGCTGGCTACCTGTTGATCTCCGTGTGCGCTTCAAGGTGCTACTTACCATCCATAAATCTCTCCATGGTAGTGGATCTGCGTACTTGAGAGACCGCCTCCTGCCAATTACCTCCCTTCGACCTATCAGATCGCACAGATTAGGCCTCCTCCGAGTTCCATCCGCCAGTCAGTGTCGACTGGCGACTACACGGAGGAGAGCCTTTTCAGTAGCAGCTCCGACCCTGTGGAACGATCTCCCCGTGGAGATTCGTACCCGCACCACCATCCAGACCTTCCGCACAGCCCTCAAGATCTGGCTAGCCCGCCAGGCCTGGGGATAAGATTCTAATCCGCCCCACCCGAATGTTGAATGAAAGTTGTGTTTTATTGTTATTTTCTTTTTTTATTATTCACGCACAGTTTTATGTTTTTTTTGTCTTGCACTCCCCTTCCCATGATTTGTAAGCCGCCCTGAGTCCCCTCAGGGAAAAAGGCGGCCTATAAGCTTTAATAAAATGATAAATGATAAAAAAAAATGCAGTTTTTACAATTGTTAGACTGAGAGGGGGAAAAAAGAAACCAAGAAAAGGAAAAAAGAAAAATTTTATGCCAGTTTAAGATCATGGAAGCAGATGGAATATATAGCCATACTCCATGTCCTAATAGACTAATTAAAAAAAAACCTCTGCCTCTTAGCATTGCATCTCATGTGAAAATTTGCAGTTATTTTAGGCCATTTGTTTGCAAGATAAATTTTACTCCCAAGATATAAGTTTACATTGCGTTGCCTTCTGTTCTTCACTCTGCCTTTAAAAAGTTCCGACAGTTTTCTCTCTCCCCACTTCTTATTCTACTCACAAGAAAAAAAAAAAGCTGGCCGTAATAAAAAAAAGTAGTATTTTTATAAGCCCCTTGAATACAAGTTAATGCAGGTAGTCCTCAACTTACAACAGTTCACTTAGTGACGGTTCGAAGTTACATCACTGAAAATATTTCTTTCCCCCCCTCCTCTTCCTTTTCTGTAAGCCGCCCGGAGTCCTTCGGGATTGGCCGTCATTTAAATTTTAGTAACAAATAAATAATAAATAAAACAATAAGATCGAGTTATGACCGTTTTTAGCACTTACGACCATTGCAGCATCCCAATGGCCGTGTGACCAGACATCTGGCAACTGACTCACCTTTATGACCATTTGTCGTACCCCGGGTTCATGAGATCTACCTTTTGCGACCTTCAGACAAAAGGAGTCAAGGGGTAAACAAGATTCACTTAAAAACCCTGTAGCTAACTTAACAACCGCCACGATTCAAGTCGTACAATCGGGGCAAAACTCACTTAACAAACGTCTCACTTAGCGACGTAAAGTTTGGGCTCAGTTGCGATCGTAAGTCTGTAATGAAATGGGTACAGAAAAAAGGCTTGCCTACCTCTTCGGGAGCACAGATTGGAACATTTCTCCGAAAAAGTCTTTTTGGAAGGATAGTAGGGAGGCGGGGGATTGTCACAGCCGTGTCTTGGTCCCAGATGGTTCGGCTCTGGTTCTGCAAACGCCGAGGAAGATCTTGAATGTTCCATTGTTCCGTGTGACAACCTATGGACAGAAAGAAAGGCAGAAAAATATAGCAATAGCAACAGCAGTTAGACTTATATACCGCTTCATAGGGCTTTCAGCTCTCTCTAAGCAGTTTACAGAGTCAGCATATCGCCCCCAACAATCCGATAGATAGATAGATAGATAGATAGATAGATGATAGATAGATAGATAGATAGATAGATAGATAGATGATAGATAGATGATAGATGATATAGATAGATAGATAGATAGATAGATAGATAGATAGATGATAGATAGATGATAGATGATAGATGATAGATGATAGATAGATAGATAGATAGATAGATAGATAGATAGATAGATAGATAGATAGATAGATAGATAGATGATAGATAGATGATAGATAGATGATAGATAGATGATAGATAGATAGATAGATAGATAGACAGACAGACAGACAGACAGAGATATAGATAGATAGATAGATAGATAGATAGATAGATAGATAGATGATAGATAGATAGATAGATGATAGATAGATAGATAGATAGATGATAGATAGATAGATAGATAGATGATAGATAGATGATAATGATAGATGATAGATAGATAGACAGACAGACAGACAGAGATATAGATAGATAGATAGATAGATAGATAGATAGATAGATAGATAGATAGATAGATAGATAGATAGATAGATAGAAATAGCAATAGCAATAGCAGTTAGACTTATATGCCGCTTCATAGGGCTTTCAGCCCTCTCTAAGCGGTTTACAGAGTCAGCATATCGCCTCCAACAACAATCCGGGTCCTCATTTTACCCACCTCGGAAGGATGGAAGGCTGAGTCAACCTTTGAGCCGGTGAGATTTGAACAGCCGAACTGCAGAACTGCAGTCAGCTGAAGTAGCCTGCAGTGCTGCATTTAACCACTGCACCACCTCGGCTCATATAAAAACCCCAGATGTCCCCAGAAAAGCTGGCTGAGGAACTCTGGGAGTTGAAGTCCACAAGTCTTAAAGTTGCCAAGGTTGGAGACCACTGGATTAGAGATCTCTGCAAGAGGCTCCTTAAGTAGAGACAACACAGTGGTAGAATTGATAGAAATTTCTTTGGAGGGAGGACAAATTGGGGAGCACCCATTTGTGCTCTGAAAGAGTTGCTCCTTGGGAGATTTAGTTTCTCGTGATCAGTTGTGGGTCAAGGTTTGGGCCCCAAGGGATTTGCAAGGTCTCCTTAATTGCTGTGCAGTCTTCATGGATATTTGAGTAGCAAGAGCCTAAACTTCTTAAAACACTTGACGATTTAATTACTTTGCAAGCTAAGAGAAATATTCTCAATGGTATCGGAGATCAAAGACTCATGGTGGGTGCTTTCTTGTTGAAATTAAGAAGAGGGGGGGCTGGGGAGTCAGCTATTTTAAAGGATTTGTGTTTAAAAGCAAAAAGCTTAACAAGATCGTGATCTCGGAAAGTTTCCAGTGAACAAAGGGGATAGTGTTTTTTTTTTTTTAAAAAAGGAATAATATTATTATTTTTTTTGCTGACAAAACTGCCTTGGAAAAACAGTAAAACTAATTAGACTAGCAGACTGGACCTTGGTGGGAATGTTGATTGTTTGTTTTAAGGACAATAGTAATTGGTTGATTTTACAAAATAAGAAGATAAGGCTTATAGGAGCTAAACTGTGTGACTGTAACTGCGGAAAACTAATTGGGACTAAAATGTTAACGACACAGAGAGAAGCGAAACGGGGGGGGGGGGAGGAGAGCCTATCTTTTACGAACTATAACTAGTACTATAATTGACATACTTTCACTTTCTCACCATGGCAACCACAAGGAAAGCTGCCAAATTGGGGGAAAGGATGCAGATAAGGACATTTCACCAGATTTATTACAGAAAAGGGTTGAAGAATTTGGCAGAAATGACCGCAATAATTAAAAAAAAAAAAGGGAAAAACAGAAGAATGATTTGCAGGGATTAAAAAAAAAGAAAAGATCCGGTTGAAGAAGTTTTAAAAAACCCTGAAGAATCTATAAGGCAACTGCCTGCAGACCTAAAGTTTGAAATTTGAAATTTAATAAAAATTTGTATGCCGCCCACTCCCATGGGACTCTGGGCGGCTTACAGACAAGATAAAAAGCATTTAAAAATTAAAGGTAAATAGGACAAGCTGAATATATTAATAGATTGTAGAAATACACTGAAGGGAGGAGTAGAGGGATAGAAGAAAGAGGGGTAGCGAGGGTGGGAGAGAGGACTGGAGGGAGGGGGAGAAAGAAGGGAGTGAGTGTATTGGGAGAGAGGAGTGGTAGAGGGGGAGGGGAAGTAGGTTAGAGGGGAAGGATGGAGGGAAGAAGGGAAGTTGGAGGGGGGTGAAAGAAAGGGTGTATGGAGGGTCGAAGAGTACATTGGGTTTATATTTTTTTGGGTATTGTCGACAAGAGGAATGGCTGTGTTTATTGTTTAATGTTATATGGCCCCGGTTATGCACAGTATATATGTGACTGTACGAAAATGAAATGGAAAAATAAAAACACATTTAATGGAAAAAATTAAAGGTAAAAATACAGTTGTTAAAATTGCACACCATCCGTTCTGTCTAAGTGGGGCTGGACATTGATCAACAGCCCAAGGCCTGCCGGAACAGCCAGGTCTTGGTGGCTTTACGGAAGGACGGGAGAGTGGGAAGGGTCCGGATCTCTACGGGTAGCTCGTTCCACAGGGCCGGCGCAGCTACAGAGAAGGCCCTCCCTCGGGGGGCCGCCAGCCGGCATTGTCCGTCCGACAGCACCCGGAGGAGGCCCAACCTGTGAGATCTTATTGGTCATTGGGAGGTATGTGGCAGAAGGCGGTCTCTCAGGTAGCCAGGTCCTAAACCATGTAGGGCTTTAAAGTTACTGATAAAGTAGAAAGTAAGACAAAAATTATAAACACAATTGTTCAGGAAGGAGTTGGAAAATTTGGAGCGGAGAGAAAAAGTATTTAGGATAATTGTGGAGTTATCCTAAAAAGGGGATAATTGTGGAGTTATCCTAAAAAGGATTTAGGATAATTCCACACAAAAAGATGGAGAGGATACCAGAGATATGTGATGTGATGTGGGGTGTGGTGTGTGTGTGTGTAAATAAAATATATTTGCTGTCAAGACACTTCCAAGCATCCCCACCCCCACCCCGCCACTAGAGCTTCAAATATCTATTGCAGTGTTTCTCAACCTTGGCAACTTGAAGATGTCTGGACTTCAACTCCCAGAATTCCCCCAGCCAGCGAATGCTGGCTGGGGGAATTCTGGGAGTTGAAGTCCAGACATCTTCAAGTTGCCAAGGTTGAGAAACACTGATCTATTGGTTCCAATGTATAATTTTCTCTCCTAGATATCAATTTCCATGAAGAAGATGATCGGGGAAGGAGCATGTTTCTCTTACCACATCTTGCAAAGACCAAAATATCCCACTCTCTAAGCTGGATAATTAAGTTTAGGAAGTAGGGGGGGGGGAACCCATCTTGCATTAATGTTTGCAAGTGTTTCTCTCCTGCTTACAGCCCTGTAAATAACTTTTGAAAGAGAATGCTCCCTTCCCTCTGAACTGCAACTCTCCCTGAAATCGGAGATGCTGTGAATAACAATTAAGCTTCGAAAAAATCACTGGCAAAGGCACTAATGGAAACTCCCACTCAAGCTTAACTGAGATGTTGGGGTAGAGATTTCAAGACATCCCTCCCCACTCCCCCCCCCACCCCACTTTACATGCAATGCTATTCGGTTTAGAAAAGTATGTCTTGGCCCATTAAATGGGGGCTTTTTTGGCATGGGAAAACACTTTGCATGTACCCAAAACAATGTGCTCTTTCCCTATCCTTCCTGAGAGAGCATCAAAACACTGATCTACTACTTATCAGCAGTTTGATAGGAAACCTTAACAGGAGTAAATTACGCGGGAATGAGAGGAAAAGAGAGAGCATTAAAACTCTATTCTCGTGATGGGAGAACCTATGGCGCGGGTGCCAAAGGTGGCACGCAGAGCCCTTTCTGCGGGCACATAAGTCGTCGCCCCAGCTCAGCTCCACTGTACATACGAAGAGAGGAGATGCATGCGCATGCATGGGGTACAGGGGGGCTACCGTCCCGCCCCCGTGGCCCAGTGGTGGGTTTCAAAAATTGTTCGAACCTACTCTGTGGGTGTGGCCTCCTTTGTGGGAGTGGCTTGCCACCCATGTGATTGGATGGGAGTGGCTTGCCACCCATGTGACCGGATATGAAGATGCCGACAACCCTTGTCAGAACCACCCTAGATTACCTCCCACACAGCACTGGCATGCATAAGAATATGATGTAAACTTGTTTTTTAAAAGGCATCTTTGGTTTGCGTTAAAACAACTTCAACACACGCAATGTTCTGATTGCACCACAAACGCAGGAGTCATCCTTACCTTTCACAGAGGCACTGAGTTTTATAAATATGAGCATGATAGTGTAGAATAATCATATCCAAGGACCAGTGGTGGGTTTCAAAAATTTTTGGAACCTCTTCTGTAGGTGTGGCCTGCTTTCCGGGTCCATTGGTGGAACCTCTTCTAACCGGTTCGGTAGATTTGATGAACCGGTTCTACCGAATAGGTGCGAACTGGTAGGAACCCACCTCTGCCGTGGCCCGTTTTTGCTCCCACGAAGCTGCAGGCAGAACTACTAGGCCCAAAATAGGCCACAGGGAGGTGTCACATGCACATGTGTGTGGGGGTTGCGCACTCATGCAGGAGGAGCATAGGGATTGCGCACACATGCGCAAGGGTGCGGCGGAGTTTCTCATGTGTGCATTGCATTATGGGTGGGGGCATGGGCATGTGCACTGTTGCACACAGCATGCACGCTTCCGGCACATGACAACAAAAAGGTGAAGCCATCACTGCTCTATGGCTGTGGATGATTTCTCAAACTTACCTTCCGCCTGATGAATTTGGCGGCCTGCGTCTTTTATCAAAATAATTGGGATTCTCCCTGGGAATGTAGTTTGTGTCTTGACGAAATTTCCCAGAATGGGGCATCTTCTCTTTTGCTGAAGTTACCTACAAGTGGTGCTTGCTTCTGCTTCAATTTGATGAATGGGTAACATTCAGCCCACAATTTTGTTACTCGGGTTAGAAACACAAAATAAGGCGCGGAGGTGACCTATAAAAATGAAAGTGACAGTAGTAGGTTTTATTACTTGCTCTATAGCAGTGTTTCTCAACCTTGTCAACTTGAAGATGTCTGGACTTCAACTCCCAGAATTCTCCAGCCAGCGAATGCTGGCTGGAGAATTCTGGGAGTTAAAGTCCAGACATCTTCAAGTTGACAAGGTTGAGAAACACTGCTCTATAGTATAGGTTAGGGCATCCTTTCCCAATTCAATACCATCCCAAAATGTTGGATAATAGTTCCCCAAAATATACACTTGTCAATTTGGTCAATAACAATAGAATATTATTAGACCAAAAAATTTAGACAGCACTGGTTGGGAAAGAAAATGTACAGTGAGGCAGGGAGTTGCTAAACTAAATGATTACCGGTAGATTATTATTATAATGCTATAAATGTAAAAAAAAACAAAGGAATGCAACATTAAAATAGCAATAGCAATAGCAGTTAGACTTATATACCGCTTCATAGGGCTTTCAGCCCTCTCTAAGCGGTTTACAGAGTCAGCATATCGCCCCCCACAGTCGTTAAATTAGTAACATAATTATTAAATGAATCTGGTTTGTATTTATATTTGTATTTATTAGTTTTGTATGCCGCCCACTCTCGGAAGACTCCAGGCGGCTTACAATAAAAAAGGGAGGGGGGGTGTTCCACTGCAGTTGTTCAATTAGTAACATAATTATTAAATGAATCTGGTTTCCACTGCAGTTGTTCAATTAGTAACATAATTATTACACGAATCTGGTTTCCACTGCAGTTGTTCAATTAGTAACATAATTATTAAATGAATCTGGTTTCCACTGCAGTTGTTCAATTAGTAACATAATTATTAAATGAATCTGGTTTCCACTGCAGTTATTAAATTAGTAACATAATTATTAAAGGAATCTGGTTTCCACTGCAGTTGTTCAATTAGTAACATAATTATTACACGAATCTGGTTTCCACTGCAGTTGTTCAATTAGTAACATAATTATTAAATGAATCTGGTTTCCACTGCAGTTATTAAATTAGTGACATAATTATTAAAGGAATCTGGTTTCCACTGCAGTTGTTCAATTAGTAACATAATTATTAAATATATCTGGTTGACTTTTGCTTCTCATAGGGTTGCAAAAGATGGATCACATGACCCTGGTCATAAAACATGAGTCAGTTGCAAGGCATCTTGAATGTAAATCCCGTAATCCTGAGGATGCTGCAACAGCAGGTGGAAAGCGTGAAAACCGATCGTAGGCGAATCACTTTGTTCAGTGTCGTTCGTTGTAACTTTGAATGGCCGCTAAGCGAGTTGTCGTTTTTTTTGAAAATTTTTAAAATTCTTTTAATTAAACAAAAACACACACACAAAAAGAATCATCTCTCGTTACATCTTGTAGAAAGCGTATGGATTGCTTACAAATATATTCCGCCCGTTTCTTCCATCATCCTGACATATGCTTCATTCAAATCGAGTTGTACATTTTAAGTCAGGAAAGAAAAAATGTGTATTTTACTATCCCTGCGTCACAATTCTCATTTAATTACCATTATTGCTTAATACGAATTGCTTAACTGATTAAACAGGACACGAATTAACACGAATTGCTTAACTGATTAAACAGGACAGGAGTCAATAGTGATGTAATTCAATAACATATTTTTCATGTTTATTTTGAAGCTTAATTTTGTACCTCTTATTGTTCCACAAGTACCTTACTAACATAAAGTTTACAACTAAGCTAGGCAACCATTGAAGGGAAATATTTGTGTGGGTCCAACTCGCTCACCTTAGTTTTTGCAGTGAGTGAGTGGCCCGCCTTTAAGCTAAATGAAGATTAAATTGATTAACTGCCCAATAAATATTTTGTTGGTCCCTATGTTTGAGATTTGTTTCAAGAATCGTCTGGATGTTATACTTGAAAAAAAAAAAAAGGAGCCGAGGTGGCGCAGTGGTTAGGGGTGCAGTACTGCGGGCCACTTTAGCTGACTGTGATCTGCAGCTCAGCGGTTCAAATCTCACCAGGCTCAAGGTCGACTCAGCCTTCCATCCTTCCGAGGTGGGTGAAATGAGGACCCAGACTGTGGGGGCAAGTTGCTGACTCAATTTGCTAAAAAAAATTGTAAACCGCTTAGAGAGGGCTGACAGCCCTATGAAGCGGTATATAAGTCAAATAAATAAAATAAATAAATAAATAAATAAATTATTATTTAAACATTTTTTTAAAAATCTAGAATCATTTATATTTAAAGACGCAACCGTCTACTGGCATTCATTTGCAATTTCAATAAATCTCCAATAACATTACACCTTTATGACTTAGAAGGGAGTCGTTGCAATAAGCTGAGGATTTACCTGCGCTGATTTCAAAGGATCGCTCGCACTGGAGCAGAACGAAGCAGGATAAGTGTCTGAGTTTTATGAAAGGCTGTTTACAAAATCTCGGATCTTGAAAGCCAAAACTGGGGAGGAGACTTAAGGGAAGACTTGACTTTCTTTCCTACGCAAATGTGCCCGATATCCCTTGTTCCCTTCTCTTCCCAACTCACCCCAGAGCTGCTGAAGGGTCTCCTCCCCACGTTCAGCAACGCGCCGGAGTTCCCGGGAGCCTTTTCCAAGGATCGGGCGCAACTCGGGCTCTTCCTTCCGAGGCGTTTCCTGGTTGGCAGCCGGAGAGCAGGTCAACTTCGCCCAGCCCATGTCGGGGAGGGTCAAGTTTCAGCCTCGCAGCGGTTTCGGAGACGCTCGGGAGGAAATGGGAGCGAGCCACCTGCCCTACCTGAAGGGGCGGAGCGCGGGGGCCGAAGGTGGCCGCTTCACCTGGGCGCCGAGGCGGAAAGAGCCGCCCCCAACGGCCGAAAGGGTCACAGGTGGGCTGGTTGGCTTTCTTGGCAGAGATGGAGCCGCTCCCACCTGCGCTTAAGGGAGAGGATGAAGGGCACAAGACGGGACGGCGTTAGGTGAGCCTAGAGCAGAGGGCTTCAAAGTTGGCAACTTTAAGACTTGTGGACTTCAACTCCCAGAATTCTCCAGCCAGCGCAGCTGGCTGGAGAATTCTGGGAGTTGAAGTCCACAAGTTGGAAGTCCACAATTCTGATCTCGTTGGCTTTCAGAAAGCTCTGAAGATGTAGCATTGCCATCACACCTGGGGCTCTGAGGATGATGGGGGGGGCGGGGGGGGGGTTATAATTATTGTTTGAATGTGAAGCATGGATTGGATTAGCTGCTGTTTACGAATGCTTTTTGTGCTTTAATGTGGTTTTTGTTGATAGGATTGTATGTGACTGCTGTTTGTTTCGTATTGATTTGTTGAATCTTTGAAGCTGTTTTGACTGTTGTGTGTGACGGTGGCTACATTGAATGAATGATTAAATAAATAAACCCAAAGTGTACGTATTTGCCTACAGAGGGCCCCATAGAAAACATTGGTAAGTTTGCAGTTGTTTCGGTCTTCCTCAAACTTCTTTTTAAAGCAAATGCCACAAACTTAATCTGCTCTTATATAGGTGATAGCTCCACGAACAGAATCTTTACTGTTTGCATCTTTGTTAAGAGCCACCTTAACCTGCCTCATGTATCATGTGTGTGTGTGCGTGTGTTTGCATGTGTGTTTGTATGGTGCGTGTATATGTGTGTGTGAGCATGCAGAGCAAAGAATAGAATAACAGAGTTGGAAGGGACTGTAGGAAGTTTATCACCCAGCCCTCTCCCAGAAAAATGAAATATTCTAGGAAATATTAAAAAGGCAGAATATTTCCCTGGATGTGAAAAGAAAGAAACGTGTCTTAAAATACAGAATAGCTGCCTGTAGCTTTCTGCCCATCCCCACTTTGTCAATGGGCCATTAAGAAGGCCAAGCTAGTCCCTTTACATAATAAAGACTTCTCCACTTCAGCTACAGGAAAGCATGATAATATTGGCCCCAACTGACCACATGGCATCTGAGAACTCAACCAAACCTGGATTCAAAACACAGCCTAGAGAGTTGCCCCTGCATGGCCCCATGGGAGTCTGGCAACCAATCAGAATGCATTTCTTACAGAGGAACAGGAAACAGAGAGGTGGGACTGAACAGGTTATAAAAAGCCTAGCAAGCCCCTCCCTCGGCCCTTCTCTTCTTCTCCACCAACATTGAAGCATGTGATCACCTTTTCTGTTCAGGGCTCAAGCCACGTGGCCCTGTCCTCCATTAAAACCATCTTTCCAAGCAGCCTCCGTGTCTCCAGTGTCTTTTCCCCCACTTGGAGCCAAACCCAGAAGGACATTTCTTTCATTAGGACCTTGGAGGTCTTCTAGTCCAACCCCCTGCTTAGGCAGGAAACCCTACACCACTTCAGACAAATGGCTATCCAACATCTTCTTAAAGACTTCCAGTGTTGGGGCATTCACAACTTCTGGAGGCAACTTCTGTTCCGCTGATTAATTGTTCTAACTGTCAGGAAATTTCTCCTCAGTTCTAAGTGGCTTCTCTCCTTGATTAGTTTCCATCCATTGCCTTTCCTTCCTTCCTTCCTTCCTTCCTTCCTTCCTTCCTTCCTTCCTTCCTTCCTTCCTTCCTTCCCTGTTCCGCTGATTAATTGTTCTAACTGTCAGGAAATTTCTCCTCAGTTCTAAGTGGCTTCTCTCCTTGATTACCGTAGCTTCTTGTTCTTGAGGTGCTTTGGAGAATAGTTTGAAGCTTTATAGTTTAAAGCTTTTTGCCTTAGCCTGCACCTTTCTGATGCATTAATGTAAAAATATAAATCTAAATTAAACTATCTCTTTGAACATTTCACTGCTCCAAATATCTCTCCCTCTCTCCTTCCTTTTGTCTCTCTGTCCCTTTTTTCTTTTTTTCTTTCAACTCTTTCACTCTTTTTCTTCTTTCTTTCTTTCTTTCTTCCTTCCTTCCTTCCTTCCTTCCTTCCTTCCTTCCTTTCTCTTTCTCTGTGTCAGTCTGTCTGTCTCTGTGTGTGTGTGTGTGTGTGTGTGTGTGTGGCAGTGGTGGGTTTCAAAATTTTCGGAACCTCTTCTGTAGGTGTGGCCTGCTTTCCGGGTCCACTGGTGGAACCTCTTCTAACCGGTTCGGTAGATTTGACGAACCGGTTCTACCAAATAGGTGTGAACTGGTAGGAACCCACCTCTGGTGGGAAGGTTGCTGAGAAGAATAAATTGGGTATTAGCTGAAGAAGTGGGGGGGGGAGGAGGAGGAGGAGGAGGAGCCATTGGACTTTTCTCCTCAACATAGCAGAAAACTTACCTTGATAAGAAGAAGAAGAAGATAATATTAAAGTTAGTCAAAAGCTGGTAGAGAAGGAGTTGCCTGGTAAAAAGTAGGTTGATCAGTTGCCTTTAACCCTAAGTAGATTTTTGTTTGTTTGTTATCTAGCAACACAGAAAAAACATTTACCAGATACGCACACATTGCTTAATTTTAGCTGAGAGAACAATTTGCCAGGAATGCAAAGCTACTGGCAAGGCTTGGGGCTGGGAAAGTGAAACGGATCCTTCTCGTAAGGTGTGGCTGAAATGGCTTCTTCTTGCTATTTCTAAACTATATAAAACTGGGGGGAAACTGGACCCAGCGGAGTCAGAATGGGGAATAGCTTTATTCATGCCTACAGGAGTCTTGATCACATAGAAGTTTATCTACAAATAGCCGTTTAATACTCATTTTGACTGCAATTATCCTTGCCAATGCATAGGTGGGTAGTATGGGGCATGACTAGAATACGTGCCTAATATGGCAGTAGGCATATTAAATTAAATTAAAACAATGCAGCTTTAATCCAGTATAATAAAGCAGACGTAAAGTGAGATTTGGACATTAAGTGTGACACCTACTGGGTCAGGCTGGACAGCCTCTTAGAGCCCCTTTACTTCTATATTAAAGCCACATAAGCAGAATTGCAGCTTGCAAAAGAACAGGAAGCCAGTGCCTAACCACAAGAGGTCCCTATGTCAAAATCTATGTCAAAAGTCCAAGGTTCAATTAAAGTTCGTTAATAACACGTAAGCCATACCTGAAACAAAAGGAGAAGTAAGACCCCCATCTCCTTATAAGGCTTTCTCTCCTCAAGGTAACCACTAAGAAATGTGTTAAGTATTTCCGTGTTGCAATGCCTTTGAGAATGTATAAGAACGCGTGCTTCGATAATGAAGGTTGTTCAGAACTTGCAATGCTAGCCATGGGCTCCCTTTCTGAACCTGGCTGCCAAATAAACTTTTCCTGTGTCCTGAGAAGTCTAACGCCTGTCATTTTCTGCAACAGTAATGTGAATAAAATGGAAACATTCTTCACATGAACTGCAATATTCAGATATGAAGAGGGTTATAGTGCAGCAGGCGTTCTCCCATTCCCTTATGGAATGAACTATGGTTATTTTTGGGTGTCCCCAAAGAACAGATGAAGTTAGATGGACATTCATATACATGCGCTCAGTCTGTATGGTTCATGCGGGGCAGGCTTGATCTGATCTCCAAAGTCATTCAAATTGTATGCATTTATCCAATATTATGTTTTTAACCTCAGTGGAAAGATTGTAAAGAAAATCCAATTGTGACATCTAGTGGCACCATTTTGACATTTTCAAAGAGCAATGAACTTTCTTTGTATTTTTATTCATATGGAAATCAACACTTAAGTGCTTGCTTATGTGAAAAAAGGCGCAGCAAATTTAAATTTAGAATAGTTTTCAGGCCCAGTGCTGTTCCCTGGAGCTGATTCAGGCCATAAAACCATAAAACATCCTTTTAACAAAATTCCAGGGAGTTTTGTGAATGTGTGAAACGACCAGATAACATACAGAATCCTAGTATGTTTTCAGTACTAGTGTTCGGAGTGTTTTAATTTATTTAACTTGCAGTAATATTCTAACCTTATACATGTTCAATATTAATATTAATATTTTATTTATTTATAAAATATTAATCTTTTATTTTCAAATATTGGTGGTGATGTTCAAAACTTAAATTGCCCCTGATTAGCAGAGAGAAAATGGCATTGCGAGTTATTGCTTCATATTCTTCACAAGGTACAGTGAAGAATATGTTTTCTGTTTTTAATGTTCATCAGGGTCAAACCCTATGAAAAAAAGAGAGTGAACAAGGGGGCCAGTCCAAACATTAGACAGGTGGATAGCTAACTTTGGTTACAGATATTGAAAGGAGATGACAACAGCAATAGCAATAGCAGTTAGACTTATATACCGCTTCATAGGGCTTTCAGCCCTCTCTAAGCGGTTTACAGAGTCAGCATATTGCCCCCACAGTCTGGGTCCTCATTTCACCCACCTCGGAAGGATGGAAGGCTGAGTCAACCTTTGAGCCGGTGAGATTTGAACCGCCGAACTGCAGATAGCAGTCAGCTGAAGTGGCCTGCAGTACTACACCCTAACCACTGCGCCACCTCGGATCAGATGAGGCAAGCTGCACCGAGACGTCTATTGCCACGTTGTTCTTCAAATCGTATCTTTAAAAAAATTCTAACTTAGCTGTATGTCTGAATAGAGAAATGATATTGCCATAGGAATAGTCCAAGCATCTTCACCTGGCCAAAACAAAATCATTAGGCAAAAGGCCACAAGCAAATCATATCAGATTAAATGGATAATCAATTATTTCACAAATCTAATCCTAAGGCTACCACATATAGCCTGGAAGAATCTGAAGGGCCACCGGACAGAAGCAAAACGTTAGGGATGTTCTCTACCTCTTGACCGTTTCTAGTGGTCCTTTAATTTTTGCAATTTAGAACTACCAGTACGGCTCTGATAGTAAAGACAGGATAATGTGACAATCAACCCAACTCTAGAAACATGTTTTCTCCCCATAATTCTGCTTTTTTAAAATTCTTTGCAATCCAACACAAGGTTGGGAGGAAATTATAAAAAGGGCTGCACTCGTACTGCCCGTTGTCAGAAAAACGTTCCAAGAGCTGAATAAAACACAATTACATTTGCAACGAGGGAGAAGTGGCAAATCAAAACGCACGAGGGCGTGGAAAGTCTCCTGCGCCAACCTGGAAGCCAAAAATGGGCAAGAGGGAGGGGGAAAGGGCGCATGCACGGGGGGAAGGGGGGACGGGGGGTCATACATGCTTGCGGGTGGTTGCATTTGCAGGGGTGGG
The DNA here is from genome assembly GCF_009769535.1 of Thamnophis elegans. Taxonomy (NCBI): domain Eukaryota; kingdom Metazoa; phylum Chordata; class Lepidosauria; order Squamata; family Natricidae; genus Thamnophis; species Thamnophis elegans. Next base: position 2,583,913 of record NC_045548.1, read on the forward strand.
GGAGTGCAGAGGTGGGCCCACGTGTGCATTGCATTATGGTTGCAGGCATGCACACGCGCTGTCGTGCACATGTGTGCTTTCGGCACGCGGCGATAAAAAGGTTAGCCATTGCTGGATTAAACCATGCTCTGCGTGTGTCAATGAAGATTCTCAGTCATCCAGATAGAGTTGTGTGAAAATTGAGTGGTGGCAACTGGATTTTAAGGCTTGATCTGTTTTGCTGCTTATCCAAGAAGCTTCTTCAGTCATGCACTACGTGCATTCCTCCTCATGTTTAGATTCGATTTCTCCAGCATGCTCAAAGCATCACTGCACTAAAAGCAAACTGGTCAGGTGATGCATACAATTTCTTCCTCTGTCAGCCAAGGAACAAATGCAGAAAAGTCAGAAATCTACCTTATTTACCACCTGTACAGAGTTCACTCATCTCTACAAGAACTAAAGAGCCGAGGTGGCGCAGTGGTTAAACACAGCACTGCAGGCTACTTCAGGGCTTTCAGCCCTCTCTAAGCGGTTTACAGAGTCAGCATATTGCCCCCAACAACAATCCGGGCTGTTCTGCAGTTCGGCTGTTCAAATCTCAGCGGCTCAGGGTTGACTCAGCTTTCCATCCTTCCGAGGTGGGTGAAATGAGGACCCAGACTGTGGGGGCTGATATGCTGACTCTGTAAAACCGCTTAGAGAGGGCTGAAAGCCCTATGAAGCGGTATATAAGTCTAACTGCTATTGCTATTGCTAAAGGTGCAAATTCCCATGTTCTTAGTTCTCGGGCAATATTTGTGTGGTAGCACCAGGAGGCGCCAACTGTGAAGGATTCCTTTTTACTACAGTATAGGAAAAAATTTTCCCATTCTTTTATATGGTGGGCTTCTGACGGTGCTCTGTGTGCAAAATCTTAGCTTGTGCTTAAAGTCTAAATAAGATCTAATCTATGATATACATTATATCACAGAAGCGAGTACTTTTGTAAATATTTAAGTGTGTCTTTTCATGTGACAACACTGAAGGAATGACACTTGGCTAGTGAGTATACAGCTTGTATAACAGTACAAATGTGCTGTCCCCTCAAAATAACGCAACACACAGCCATTAATGTCTAAACTTCAACTGGTCCAGAATGCGGCTGCACGGGTTATCATGGGGGCACCTAAGTGCTCCCATGTTACACCCCTTTTAGGCGGCCTGCACTGGTTGCCAGTTGTCTTCTGGGTGCGATTCAAGGTACTAATTATGACCTTTTAAGCGCTCCATGGCTTAGGCCCAGGATACCTCCGAGACCACCTACCGCCACCGGTAGCCTCCCACCGTCCAGTGCGATCCCACAGAGTTGGCCTCCTCAGGGTGCCGTCGGCCAGACAGTGTCGGCTAGCGACCCCCAGGGGGAGAGCCTTCTCTGTGGGAGCCCCTTCCCTCTGGAATGAGCTGCCCCCCGGAGCTTCGCACAATCCCCGACTTCCGGTCCTTCCGACGCGCCCTAAAAAGTTGGTTTTTCCAGCAAGCCAGCCTGGCCTGAACAAAACAAATCAAATTATTGATCATTGTTAATTTTAATCAATTTTTTTTTTTTAAAAATGTCATTGTCAATTTGAATTGGGTTTGGGATATTCTATTTAATTATTTTTTTTAACTTTTGTATTATGTGTTTCTTTTAATTGTTGTACGCCGCCCTGAGTCCTTGGGAGAAGGGCGGCATATAAATCGAATAAACCTAAACCTAAACTGCTGGCAACAAAAGTGAGTAATATCATCTTTTTTGGGCACTCCAGCTTTGAGCAAGCCTCCTCTTTTTAATCCCTTTGCAGCCCCCGCCACAAAGTGCTTGTTAGGATTGAAAACGCTTCAGCACTGCAGGTTTTGTTTTCTCTTCTACCCGTTTAGAAATAACTAATTTTATATGCTTACAGTTTTGTAAGAGTTTTTTTTTAATATGCAGCAAAAGGATGGCTATTGTGTTAATTTTAGAAATCTTTTTTTTTTAACAAATTAAGGTTGAGCTAAATTTGAATTCAAGAAAGAGTATGCAATTAACTTAAAAGATTCTCTCTTGTGGGAAAACCCTCTTTCCTTACATTGCAAGCTGATAAAAAATACTCTGAAGTTTGGACATTAGAGGGCACCAGATGGCTGCTTTAAAGGAAACACTTGACACTTAGGTAAAGACGTTTTGCGGTATTAAACGGTATTTAACTTCGTTTGCGGTCACGGTGGCTCAGTGGCTTAGACACTGAGCTTGTCGATCAGAAAGGTCGGCAGTTCAGCGGTTCAAATCCCTAGCGCCACGTAATGAAGTGAGATTCCCGTTACTTGTCCCAGCTTCTGCCAACCTAGCAGTTTGAAAGCACGTAAAAGTGCAAGTAGAAAAACAGGAACCACCTTTGGTGGGAAGGTAACAGCGCTCCAGGCACCTTCGGCGTTTAGCCATGCTGGCCACATGACCACAGAGACGTCTTCGGACAGCGCTGGCTCTTCGGCTTTGAAATGGAGATGAGCACCGCCCCCTAGAGTCGGGAACGACTAGCACATATGTGCAAGGGGAATTTTTACCTTTACCTTTTAACTCTATAATAAAACAAAAAGTTGTTATTGAAGAGGAAAAAACCCATTGAACAAAATCAAAACCAAAGCCTTATTGAATAAAAGTGTCTCTAAGGTGGTTTTAAAACTACGACTTAAAAGAAAGAGATGAAAATATTGGATTTACCATTAGAATTGGAATCTGATTTAATAACTGAACATGATATATAGGTAATATACACCAAAAATAGTGGTATGGATTTTTTTTTCTTTTTTGTATTGGACTATAAGACATTTATTGGAGCTATTTCATTGGAACTACAAAGGGACTTTAAAGAAAAATGACAGTAATTTTGAGAGAAGAAACAAAGAGACAAATGGAAATTTGATGACGGGACTTTATGGGATTTAAAAGGTTGCTGACAAAAAGAAGAAAAATATATATTTGATGATGGTTAAAATGAAGCCAGTTGATCCTCCTCATTCCCTTTTTGGTGTGTGTTGCGTAGTCAGTGTGTGTATGTGGTAGGTACGTCTCTCTGTGTGTGTGTGTGTTGTATGGCCGTACAGCAGTGATGGTGAACCTATAACTCACATGTCAAAAGTGACATGGCAATAAAGGAGAATATGTGTAGCTAAGGGTTGCAATGAGGGGCCCTTAGTGCTCTCTGAACTTGCTTGTTTTCTAGCAGACGTTTCATTATCCTAACTAGGTAACATCATCAGTGCTAGGGTCTATTATTTCATCAGACTAGCACTGATAATGTTACCTAGTTAGGATAATGAAATGTTTGCAAGAAAACAAGCGAGTTCAGGACCCTTCAAAGGTGACATTTTGGGGTGACACGCCAGCATTCACACACACCAACCACAATTCTCAAAAACACACCCTGTTCTCACATGATTTTTTGAAAGCTGTGGAGGCCACCTGAGAATGGGGCGCACTCCTATGCGGCCTCCACATCGAGCTCTTGTGGAGCAGAGGTGGCTTCCTACCGGTTCGCACTGGTTTGATAGAACCGGTTCATCAAATCTACTGAACCGGTTAGAAGAGGTTCCACCAGTGGACCCGGAAAGCAGGCCACACCTACAGAAGAGGTTCCAAAACTTTTTGAAACCCACCACTGTTGTGGAGCCTCCAGAGCGACTGAAAATGACATGAGAATGGGACGGTTTTCCTGTGCGGTTTTCAGAGGCTGCAGAGGCCACGGAAATAGCAATAGCAATAGCAGTTAGACTTATATACCGCTTCATAGGGCTTTCAGCCCTCTCTAAACGGTTTACAGAGTCAGCATATTGCCCCCACAGTCTGGGTCCTCATTTCACCCACCTCGGAAGGATGGAAGGCTGAGTCAACCCTGAGCCGGTGAGATTTGAACAGCCGAACTGCAGATAGCAGTCAGCTGAAGTGGCCTGCAGTACTGCACCCTAACCACTGCGCCACCTCGGCTCTGAAGTCACTTCAGGTTGGGAATGCAGGAAAATGATCCTTCCAATATACAGGAAAACTATGAATCCAAGACCATTCTTAGGTTTCTTAGTAACTGATAAGGAAAAAAAATAAGTCACTTCAAGAACGAAGGCCTTGGGCAACACGGAGCTGCCTCGGTTAGGCTGCAGAGTCTGTCAACAAAACAAAAAAAAGAATATTGCTTGAAGTTAAGTGGTGTATGGTAGATTCCAGGGATCACACATGATGGGACCTTTTTTAAAAAATTAATGAATATGTAAAGAATTGTTTTTGTTTTTTGGGGGTGGGGTGGGGGAGGCAAGGGAATGACATGCTGGCAAAGTCATGTTAAGGCATTTTCCAAATTATTATTTTTTTGAGAAATTTTTTTTATTGTTTTAGTTAAGCAAAAACACACACAAAAAGAATCATCTTTCGTTACATCTTGTAGAAAGCGTATCGATTGGTTACAGATATATTCCATGAGTTTCTTCCACAATCCTTGCATATACTTCACTCAAATCGAATTGTACGTTTTAAGTCAAGGCATTTTCCAAATTTTTGACCCGCCGAGACCAAAAGATTCACTCTCACTGCTGCAGAGCAAGCCCATCCTTTAAATCCAAACCGTTTGTGTGTGTGTGTGTGTGTGTGTGTGTGTGTGTTCCAGCATGCATGCAGATAGGGGTGGTGGAAGACTGTTGCGAAAGCCACTCAGAAGGTATTCCTTCTTGCCTTTTCATGCCAATGTAGCAATTACCGCAGATAATTGGCGGACCTATTTTCAATCGGTGGCAATTTGAATAATTTTGTTCAAAGAAGGGATCGCACAAAGTCATTTATCATTTTGCTGACAGACTTTGAGAACGACGGACTTAGGAGGTCTCAGTGGCATGAATTACTCGAATAAAAATAACACTGAATTTAAGCCAATTTTTTTCCCTACTCGCTACCTATCAACCAAAGAAAGAATTGATAGACAAAAGATATTTTAAAAAGACAAACGTTCTATGCGATGCCCAATTCCCCATCTGGGGTTTTCAACTTGATAGCTGGAGATTATCTCTCTGTACATTTTTGTTTGTGACATACTTCCCTGTTTCCCTGAAAATAAGACCTCTCCGGATAATAAGCCCAATCGGGCTTTTGAGCGCATGTGCTAAAATAATCCCTCCCCCCAAAATAAGCCCTCCCCAAAAATATTGCAACACAGCAGCAGCCATGAGGTGACCACGCTCACCGACTCCTGCACCTCAAAAATAATAAGACCTCCCTGAAAATAAGGCCAATTGCTTATTCCGAAAGTAAGACCCTGTCTTATTTTTGGGGAAACACGGTCTTATTATGGATACTTGCTCAAGGCCACATTCCAATCAATTATATGTGTGAGGATAGTTCTTTTACCAACGATGGGGGTCTTTTAAAGTTAAATTCATGCCCACAACAGAATGGCCAACATTATCAAATCTATCAATTTTACCCTTGAAGCTCTCTACGGGCTGAGGATTATTAAACATCCACCCATCGAGCGTCTCTCTGGCATTTCAAAAGTGGGCCCAGGCACCTCCCCTCCCACCCCTTGTCAGAGTGATTTGAATCTCCATTGAAAAGGTTACAATAGAGAAGTTGGTTCCCATGTTCGCTATTAAAATGGGATTGTTTCTGGGACAAAAGGACGGAGTGATTTTTGACCGTTAACTCAGCAGCGGCTCGAGATCTTTCCAGAGGGCTGGACAGGGAGATACATACAAGGTGATAGTTTAATAGTTTGCTTAGGTCTTAATGGTCCTGCTGGAGTTTCTGTTTATTTTCTGTTTTCAGTTTCCCACTGTGGGGATGATTTAATAAACCAAATGCTTATTCAGAACAATAGATGCCAGACCATGGGCAGCATGGAGTTCCTTGCTTCTGTTAGATTTCCAATAAATCAGTCAACGTATTACTCACCGTGTTATTTTAATTAAGAATCTGTATTTTCAAACATTTTCCCGCAAGGAGAGCATGTGAGTTGTGTGACATCATTGCAAAAGGTCGTGGAAACCACAACAGTGCCCCCTCTGGCCGTTCCTTCTCCTATTAGATGGCGTTTTGATGAGCTCCGAATGATAACTCACACGATCCCTTTCATTGGCCTTGTTGGGTAGGGTTGAAATTCAATTTTTCCGGGTAATTTAATATATAGATATATTTCTAAACTGCACATCTCCCTCAAATTTCAGGGGAGCTTTCGATTGAGCACAGGTTGTGTTGTTGCGTACACGCAGGGGTGGACTTCAAAAATTTCAGCAACGGGTTATCTGTCCAGTTGCTGGATGAGGGCGGGCGTGGTGGGCGTGGCCTAGTCAGCCTCCTGCACCATGGCAAGGGGGGGGGCATTTTTGCCTTCCCCAGGCTCTGGAGGCTTTCCTTGAGCCTCTGGGTGGGCGAAAATTGCCTCCTCTGAGCTCCGGAGGCCCTCCAGAGGCCGAAACCGGGCCCGTTTCTGGACTTCCAGAACTTCCGGGAATCCTGTTCCACCTCCCCCCCTCCCCGAGCCTCCTTGCGGGCCATGCCCTTACCTCACATCCAAAACGGGCCACATAGCGACTCCTGGGATGGGAGAAGAGGGTGGTGGGAGTGGCCAGCCAGAGGTGGGATTTGGAGGTTCTCCGAACTGGCCATAACGTTAGTTACAGGTTCTCCCGAACCCGGGCAAACCAGTAGCAGTCCATCTCTGTATACACACATTTGTTCATGGAGATGGAATGTACATGATGCTAGCCTGAGCTGCTATCCCAAATGTTTCTCCTCTTGCCATTATGGAAATAAGCTTGACCTGCTGATCCACTCAGCATCTGAACATGGAAATGTTAGACACTTAGATTGTGTATACTTTGTGGAGGTTTTAGCCCTTGGCTGACATTAGCACTGCTTTTACAAAACTGCATATGTTGGGAAATGTGCCTCAGCATGAATTTATGATACGAAGATCATTCCCAGTTCCAAGCACAAGTAAGGAATGTCAAAGGTTTTCCCTACCCCCCTCTCTCCTATAACTATATCAATAGTCATTCAATAAGACTTGGGTATGTTGGTTTGGTTTATGCACATAGTTTGGGGGGAGGGGTTAGCATTCAACTCTGACATTTTTGAGTGCTTAGGGACATTTTTGTCTGCAGGTGAAGAGTTCTTTTTCAGATGCAACTTGGAATCGTAAGTGGCGCACCTGTCAAGGAAGGCTCAGCTGCCTTTTCACTTGGAATCCTGATGGTGGAACACTTTCCCTAAAGAGGATCACTTGGTACTTCCACCACTGTCTTCCCACCGTCAGCTTTCCCCAGGCATTTAAATACCCACACTTAGATTGTAGTGTTGAATTATTTCACTTTTTTTTTTGTACCATGTTTTTGTGCTCTGCATTGCTGAACGCCTCTTGTATTTTTCTCGTAGCTCTATAATAATGATTCTTATTAGATGGCTCATATAGCAATAGCAGTTAGACTTATATACCGCTTCATACGGCTTTCAGCCCTCTCTAAGCGGTTTACAGAGTCAGCATATTGCCCCCAACAACAATCCGGGTCCTCATTTTACCCACCTCGGAAGGATGGAAGGCTGAGTCAACCTTGAGCCGGTGAGATTTGAACCGCTGAACTGCAGAACTGCAGTCAGCTGAAGTAGCCTGCAGTGCTGCACTCTAACCACTGTGCCACCTCGGCTCTATATGCACACTTAAGGTCCCCCTTCTGTATACAGGTAGACCCTGATTTACAACAGTCCATTTAGTGTCTGTTTGAAGTTACACTGAAAAAGGGGACTCGCGACCGTTTTTCACACTTAGGACCATTGCAGCATCCCCATGGTCACGTGATCAAAATTCAGACTTTGGCAACTGATTCATAGTTATGACGGTTGCAGTGTCCCGGGGTGGTGTGATCCCCTTTCGCCACCTTCGAACCATTGTTCTAAGACAATGGGGGGGGGGGGCAGATTCACTTAACAACGGTGTAAGTAACTTAACAACTGCCGTGATTCACTTAACAACTGTGGCAAGAAAAGTCGTAAAATAGGGCAAAGTTCAGTTAACTGCTTCGCTTAGCAACAGACATTTTGGGCTCAATTGAAAGTTGCAGGTCAAGGACTATCAGTATACAGTACTGCTATTTTGAGGTCTGTTTTCTTGTTTGCTACCTCCACCAAATTGCGGATATGTCATTTCATATTTTGGTTATTTTTTCCTGGTTATTTGGTTATTATCTTTATTGCTTTTTTTTTTTTTTTGAAAAACTTGTTCTCACCAAATTTAGCTTCTGAGGTGTATACAGATTCTAGTTTTTCCAACTTCTGTGTTTCATCTAGAGATAAAACAAGCCATTATCTGTCTTCCAGGCGTCTCCTTTATGTCTATATTCAGAGAGTTCTTAACATGAGGAATTAATTCCTAGACATTTAACTATGAAGTTATGATCCAAGGCAGGATTATGCATTTTGCCGAGTCTATCATTAGTCTCTTACAGGGATGGAAAACTGGAGGAGCTTAACTGGAGCAACATTTAGGGGTGCATGCTCAGATTTGCGAACTGGTAGGGCAGGTAAGTGAATACCTCCCCTACGTGTTGGCAACAAATGAACACTGACTATTTAGGGTTGACTAGGATTTAACCAGAGCATGCTATTTTCACAACTGATTTTTCTGCACACCCCTACTCTACCCTTCTTCATTAACACCACACTTAGTGAAATACAGTTCTTGCAGAGTCGACGGGAGGGGAATATCGACAGATACAACCCCTTTATTTATGGATGGGCAGCAACAGAATGCCTCTTCCATCCCACTCTCAAAAAAAAATTTATCATGAGCATTTCTGCCTTTGGCAAATGCATTAGTGCAATCAAATTAGCCTGGGCAGAAAATGGCTTTCTAAGAGAATGCACTTTCTTAATAATTGCAGGTACAAATATAGATATCTGGAGAGCGAGACAGACAATATATTTTTTGATTAGCTTCCGTCTCAGGGATTGGATGGCATCCTTTTTCTGCTCACAAGTGGCTGGCTGCCAAGTCGGTTATCTGACTCGATGGAAAACTCTAGCTTTTTTTTTCCCCCCAATCTGAACGATGTCTGCTTTTGCACAAACCCATTAAATGCAGTTGTACTTAAAATGTATAACAGCATTGGTTTAAAAACAGTCTGAAGTTAATAACTGGTCTCCCCTCTTCTCCCTGATCTCTCTCTGATCTCTCTGATTATAGCTGCAATACACTCACATCTTGTGAAGTGTTTTCGTTCCTCTTTTTGGCAGCCCCACCATCTTTTCCCTCCTTTCTTCTTCTTCTTCTCTGAAAGCTGTCCTGCTTACTGTCAAATTTACAAACTGTTATTTCAGATAATTTTTCTTCCTTTAGCTACAATGCAAAAAAAACCATTTCAGGTTTCTTTGGGGGTTGGAAAAGTATTTCTCACTAATTGCAAAGCCAAGTATCTCTCGGTATTTACATGAGCTCAAGCTGCTCCTAATGTTTGAGATTCCCAGATGTTTTCAGATGTTACCACAGGCTTATCCAATGCTCTTCGAGTCCGAAGAACATCCATTCACCTTTCAGCTTGGCATAGACTTCTGTCAGTCCCAGCTTAGATTCTCCCTGGGCTCATCGGCAAATCCTGCTTGCCTTGGCACAAACCATTTGTTTAAGAAGTAAAAAGATTGCAGTTGCTTTCTTGGGGATGGTATTTCCACAAGCCCATTTTTGTTTCATATCATTTCCTTTTTTTTCTCTAGAATTCTACAGTCTATATGCCAGCTTTCATCCTGATTTGATTTCACCAATCATGACCCCTCTTGTTTTACTATAACCTATAACAATAGAAAAAGAAAGGAAGGGAAGAAGGAAGGAAAGGAGGGGAGGAAGGAAGTAGAGAATGGAGGGACGAAGGAATGGAAAGGAGTGGAGGGTGGAAGAGAGAGAAAGAGAAGGAGAGATAGTAGGAGAGGAAGACGTGTGGAGGAGAGGTAGGGGAAGAAGAAAGAGGTAAGGAGAGGAGCGTGGAAGGGAGAGAAAGAGAAGGAGAGGAGGGAGGAAGAGAGAGAAAGAGAAGGAGAGAGGGTAGGAAGGAGAAGAAAGAGGGTAGGTGTAGGGGAGAGGTAAGGGAAGGAAGAAGGGGGTGGAGAGGAGGAAGGAAGTAGAGAAGGAAGGGAGGGAGAAAAGAAAGAGAAAATAAGGTGGTGTCATAGCAGGTGCGAAGGATGGTAAACAAAGCATTCCAAATTATACCTTATACCATTTTAAATGGAATAATAATAATATAAAAATGGCAAAGAAAAAGAATAACTATCTGAATGTATACCTATAACTGTATGTAAGAGAATAAATGACAGTAAAAATATAAAGCACAATATAGGTAAATAATATTTGGTCATAAATAGCTAAGTATAAATAAATAAAGAATTGTACATGGATTACGAATAAGGAGATTATGAACGCAAAATAGAAATGTGTAGAAGGGAAAACACTAACTGCAAAAAAAACGATTCGGAACTGCGGTATGATATACGATGGAACTTATTGTTCCTATGTTGTTTTTAAGTCATGTGTTTGTTTTTGCTGATGTGCTTATGTGTTTAAAATAAAAAAAATTTTTTTTTAAAGATGCAGTTGCACTCAAAAGCTCTCCCCAGTTCATTGTAACAGTGGCTTCTTCCCATCATTTCTTACTTTGCATCAAAAGCAATCTTTCCCCTACTTCTACTGGCAGTCTGCATATGGTACTTCATTGTGTAGTAGTAGGCCATTATTTTACTTCAAAGTCTAATTGAAAGAGTCAGCCAACTAACGCAGCATGTGAACCAAAGGGTAAACAAGGATATGCAACTGAATTATCAGTGATTCCAACACAGAATTCTTCCAGTAGGTCACAGAAAGGTATAATCAATTATTTTAACTATAAACAGTTTACCAAGTTTATTCTAACTTGGTAAACTATTTACCCCACTCCTGATCATTTCATTCTGATCCCAAGTTTTATTACAGTGCTTTGATGCAATGCAACTATTACATAGAAAACAGACTTCAAAAAGCTTCATAAGACTGTTGTTGGAAGTCTTCAGACATAACATATGGTGAATGTACATCTTTCTCAGCTCAAGCCATGTTTAAATGTTTAAAGTCTAAGAGAGATTTTGTTAAGAGTCATGTATGGGAGAAGCATTTGTGTTTTGTTAAAAATTTAACCGAACAATGGAAAGTGCATGGGAGCTTCCAAAGGGAGGGAACTCTTTTATCTAATGTTCCTTCGGAGACAAAACAGCTGTTTTCTGCAAATTCGGAGAATGTAAAAATCAAGAAAATCTATCTTGTAAAATTCAGGAACAGGAGGAAGTTGGCAATGAGGAGAGGATGTTAAGGAGGGAGGGAACCCTTCACCTGCTTTATCCATACACATTGGGGGAATTCAATGTTAAAGACTCCAGATGTTGAGCAAAATATGGATTCAGAGGAGTTTCCCGCCAGTTTCCCTCATTTGCAGGCTCACGAGAGAGCAGTTTGATTTTCTGCCAATCCTGTTTTTTTGCATAACTGGAAATGAAAGATGATTATGGAGTCAGAGTTCCTTTCAAACAATTACTAAGATGAGAGACATCATCATCTGCCTGGTAAAATTCACAGGGGTTGATCGTTTGGGAGTTTAAAATGTGAAGTATTTCTCGGTCCAGAATCTTGATAGTTATTTAAAACTTTACTATAGCTCTGTGATTTAGGATAAAAGGACTAAAGAATTCCTAGGGAAGTGTCAGCATTCAACAGGACCAGCCGGGACGGAGGGCTTAAGCAGCAATTTCTGAAAATTGGGGAGAAGTAGAGGAATCAGAGATATACATATACTGGCTGTTCTTGTGCCCCCTTAGAACTCTGCTGCCACTGGATGCAATAGACAAAGGTGTCCCATCCTTAATTCTGAAGATAGACCTATCAACTATTTGCTTTGTAGTTGAGGAATTGAAGTTTGCCATCTTACCTTGGCGTAAGGTGTGTTTGAATGGCCTCTCCTTCAAATAAGGAGAAGTTCAAGAGAGCTCAGTTGCTTTACACGCAGAGAGCACCAGATTTAATTTGCCAACTTCACCTAAAAGGTTCCTGAGAACCTTCAGAAAAGTAGCATTGAGCTATCTCGGTTTTCCTTAGTCTTGTGCTCTCTAAATACATTGTGAGTACATCTCACAGCATTGCCAACCTGCATAGTTGTTGAGAACTCTAAGGAGTTTTACTTTAACCTGTTTGAAGGACATCTGGATGAGATAGTCGGAAAGACAATTTGATCTTAGTTATGGACGTTTCTTATAGTCAAGCAAGAATATGGGAATGGGATTTCCTCCAGAGCCAGGTCAACAGGGAAGATGGTTCATAGAGCCGAGGTGGCGCAGTGGTTAGGGTGCAGTACTGCAGGCCACTTCAGCTGACTGTTATCTGCAGTTCGGCTGTTCTAATCTCACCGGCTCAAGGTCGACTCAAGCCTTCCATCCTTCCGAGGTGGGTGAAATGAGGACCCGGATTGTTGATGGGGGCAAGAGGCTGACTCTGTAAGCCGCTTAGAGAGGGCTGAAAGCCCCATGAAGCGGTATATGTCTAACTGCTATTGCTATTGCTATTGCTATTCTTTTTAAATAGGATATACAGTGCAAAGAACTTTTTTCCTAAGCTATTCAAAACAGATACAACTAATTGGAGGGGAGACTCTCTTAAAGCCATAATGGGAATTTCATTGCAAATGATTCTGCTCTGTAGCTTTTCAGCAATCTGGGCCTAGTCTCAGCTCTTGCCTAATTGGATAACTGCCAAGACCATTAGAAATAGTGTCAGGCTAGGCATCCTATCATATGGCTTTCTTGCAGGGCAGCCTAATGGTCTACTTTGGGCCCCAAATCATAGTTAACTGGAAACTTTAAAGCAAATGGCTTATAGCTTTCCATGTCATCTACTCTGGAATTGAAAGGGCCAAAAGGAAGGCATGTTCTAAGGCTTTCTTCGGTGTGAAATTGCCCACAAGTGATGTCAAGAATTAATTATTACATGGAACACTGACATCATTTAACAGTTTCCATATGACTTCTAGTGCAAACAGAGGAATATATACTGTGGGATTCCTTAAAACAGAATTTGCTCTGGATCTCTAGAACTACTGGTATATTTATTTTATTGTATTGTATTTATTTGTCTTGTATGCCGCCCACTCCCGAAGGACTCCGGGCGGCTCACAATAGACAAGGGAAGGGGGAAGACTACACAAAGACAACACTTTAAAAACAAAACCACAACATTCACAATTTCCGCGGGGCTGGATGTTTCACAGCCCCCCCCCCCCCCCCGGCCTGCTGGAGCAGCCAGGACTTGGTGGCTTGGTGGAAAGCCGGGAGGGTCGTAAAGGTCTGGATCTCGACAGGGAGATCCATATAACTCTTCTATACTTGTGAAGATACAATCAACTTTTTTTAAATGGTCATCCCAATTCTGGCTCATTCAGTAGCAATTTTAGTTGTATTTGGGGGGGGGGCAGCAAAAGCTACATGTTTATCTTCACGTAGAATGCCATTATTTTGTTTAAAACCTGTAATTTATCGCTCTGTTACTCACTGGATTGCATTTGTGATGTAACTGTCCTGTACTAAATGATTTTGCAACTGAAATGGCAGAAATAATGCAGCATATATTTAAATCAATAAATTTTCTTGTTCGAGCACTGTTGACTCTGTGAATGTGACAGAATCAAACTATCACTCAAATTAACTGACTTTGCTTCTACTTTAATCAGAAACCCAGCTACATCTAGCAATAGCAATAGCATTTAGGCTTATATATCGTGCACCACACTGCTTTTACTACAATCTCTGGGTAGTTTATATCTAAGAGAGGGAGTAGTCTTCCTCGTCAGCCCTCCATATTAGTTGAGAACTGAAAACCGAAAACATCAAAAAGCCAGCAGACTGAGGAAGTCTGCTGTATACAGCTGTAAATTATATGTATCCCACCTTAACCTGATCCATATAATTAGAGACCAGGTTCACTGAAAGCACATGTGATCTCTTTCTTACAGTGTTGATGAGTGTTATTGCCAAGTGGAAATTGTTTCCGAGCCGAGGTGGCGCAGTGGTTAGGGTGCAGTACTGCAGGCCACTTCAGCTGACTGTTATCTGCAGTTCAGCGGTTCAAATCTCACCGGCTCAAGGTTGACTCAGCCTTCCATCCTTCCGAGGTGGGTGAAATGAGGACCCAGATTGTGGGGGCAATATGCCGACTCTTTAAACCGCTTAGAGAGGGCTGAAAGCCCTATGAAGCGGTATATAAGTCTAACTGCTATTGCTATCTGCAGTTCAGCGGTTCAAATCTCACCGGCTCAGGGTTGACTCAGCCTTCCATCCTTCCGAGGTGGGTGAAATGAGGACCTGGACTGTTGTTGGGGGCAATATGCTGACTCTGTAAACCGCTTAGAGAGGGCTGAAAGCCCTATGAAGCGGTATATAAGTCTAACTGCTATTGCTATCTGCAGTTCAGCGGTTCAAATCTCACCGGCTCAGGGTTGACTCAGCCTTCCATCCTTCCGAGGTGGGTGAAATGAGGACCCGGACTGTTGTTGGGGGCAATATGCTGACTCTGTAAACCGCTTAGAGAGGGCTGAAAGCCCTATGAAGCGGTATATAAGTCTAACTGCTATTGCTATTTTCTTAGTTTTAAGTATCAAACAATAAAACTGATAAGATTCTTGTTAGTTGGGGGAGGGGAAATATCACCATCAACCAATGTGCTTTTCTAACCAAATATAGCTGGCTCCATGAAAAGCTGAATGGGCTGCTTGATTTCTGATGAAATATGTAGAATTATTTCAATAAATGCCGATAACCAAGCAAGTTGATATACAATATCTCAATATCTCAAAACAGATTGGACCAGTATACAGTATGACGTATGATACGTAATTGAGCTTGGAATTATGGCCATTAAGTTGTGCCAGTCATTAAGTGGGCCATCACATGACCGTAACCCAATTTTATGACCTTTTTTGGAGGGTATTATTAAGTGATCATGGCAGTCATTAAGCAAATACATTTTCTGCAATCAGCGGGTTTTGTCAGATGTTTACTGCTAGTGTCTGGTGAAAAAAGACATAATACATCATAGTCCTGTGATCACAGAACGATGCAAACAGCGGTAAATACAGACTCCAATATGTGATCGTTTGATGGCTGGGAGGGGGCAGCCATCGGAATTTTGAATCCTGCTCCTAAGTACTTTTTGTGTGTGTGTGTGGGGTCCATTGTAACTTCCAACAGCTGCTAAGTGACTGGTTGTAAGTCAAGTACTACCTCTATTATGATAGGTGCCAGTGAAAATAGCAAGACAATCCACTTGTCCTGAACATGGAATATTTGGTTACCATGACATGAGAAATATGGTAAAATCGGTGTACAATGGAGGCCTCCCTAGGCCAATGCAGGCTCCTTCTGCCTAGAACGGCAACAATTTGCAAGGCCTGGGTTTTGTTAGATTTATACCACACTTTCCTTTCTGAAGCTATAGATGCATACCGCACATACACAACTATTACACTGTTGTTGTTATCCACTCCAGTGAGTTTCTTGAGGTGGATTTGAACATGGATCTGCTACTCCTATTCTACCACCACTATAACACACTATATACGTAGTTCCCAGTGGTGGGTTTCAAAAAATTTTTAGAACCTCTTCTGTAGGTGTGGCCTGCTTTGTGGGAGTGGCCATGTGACCGAGTGAGAGTGGCTTGCTGGCCATGTGACCGAGTGGGAGTAGCTTGCTGGCCATGTGACTGAGTGGGAGTGGCTTGCTGGCCGTGTGACTGAGTGGGAGTGGCTTGCCGGCCATGTGACCGGGTGGGAGTGGCCAACTTGTAAAATGTGATGAAACTCACTTAACAATACTCTTGCTTAGCAACCAAAATGTTGGCTCAGGAACTCTGGCATTGAAGTGTGCAAGTCTTAAAGCTGTCAAGCTACAAGACCCTTGCACCCCTAACCCTTTAGAAAAAAAACCCATGGGTGTTCAAACTTGACAGCTTTAAGACTTGTGGACTTCAACTCCCAGAATTCCTCCTCCAGCCATGTTGGCTCAGGAATTCTGGCATTGAAGTGTGCAAGTCTTAAAGCTGTCAAGTTACAAGATCCTTGCACCCCTAACTCTTTACAAAAACCCTTCCAGAGGTGTTCAAACTTGACAGCTTTAAGACTTGTGGACTTCAACTCTCAGAATTCCTCCTTTCACTCTTCATCTTGATGATGTGCAGACAGGCAGGGGGAGGCAGCTGGAACCGGTTCTAAACAGCACTGTAGATTTGTGGAACTTCTTCTATAGAAGAGGTTAGAACTGGCAGGAACCCACCCCTGGTAGTTTCCCTTCCATCATGTTTCTGTGTGTTTACGGTTGGAAAATAATCCCTATTCAAATTACCGTTGAAGGATTATCAACCACGTTGTAAATATATCCCTTATGCTGTAATTAGGAAAAACCTGACTTTTTTTTTTTGCACCATTGGAAGAAATTTCAAATTTCAAAATGGTTAAGTGTGACATACCAATGAAACTACATGAATTTTATCAAAAAGTAGATGCGCTCTTTTAAAAAGCTAACAACATTAGGTCCAAAAAGAAAATGTTACTATGTAGAATGGTTGCATTATGAACTTAGCAAATTTACTAAGAAGGTAAATCACCCTTGGTGGAGAAACACACATGGTTCTTTCATTTGCCATTGATTATTTGACATCAGCATACTTTTAGACACAATGTTGTGCATTGCACCTCAAATTCAGCTCACTCTGTGCCTCTATTGAGACATAATGTTTGCAGTAAATCTACAATCTTTCAATCATGTAGGGGGCCACCATCAACTAATAACTACGGTGCACATGGAAGGGTGACTTAACGCTGTCCCTCACTACTCAGGGTCTCAGTAAAACCCACTTCCTCAAAGTTACTAAGAGGCAAGCTTCCATTACCATCAAATGCTTGGGGTCCAAAGCAATCACGACTGAATATCCTTTTAAAGATTGGTAACGTAAGAGAAACAAATACCCTTTTTCATATACTGAATTTCACTGCTTCCGGGAAAGTAAAATCAAGATATGTGAATTACGTTTACACTTTTAATACTGAATTTCATTTGGCCCCTTAGAAACTAGTTGGGATAGAAGGACCCAGATTGTGGGGGCGATATGCCGACTCTGTAAACCGCTTAGAGAGGGCTGAAAGCCCTATGAAGCGGTATATAAGTCTAACTGCTATTGCTAATTCTTTCCCCAGTTCCAAAATAAATGACAACCCAGTGTATTAGTTTTATTGACCTTTCACTGGCAATCTGAGAAAGTTCCTATATATTTAGAATTTATACAGAACAGACGAAGGGGTACTGGACTTGAAATTGAACGTCATTTTGAAGCATTGTAAATACGCAGTATATTATACTAAACTAAGGTTATAGTGGAGAAGGTAAATTAGGAGGGTGTTTTGATCAACCTCCTCCCAATTTTTTCCCTTGGGAAAACATCATACAAAAGATTCATTGCTTGATGTTGCATATCAGTGCACCTTCCGTGTCTTATGGCAGAGGACTCACAGTTGGATGAGTTAAGTGCTCCTACCCTAAGCCATTACTACAATATGGCTGAGTGGATGAATACTGTAATCAAAAGAGCCAAGTGGAAATCTCGGCCTTGCCGTGAGCCCGTAATTTACCCTGGAAAGAACATCTGTCAGCACAATTCTATTCAACCCTTAAGAAGTGCAGTTCAACAGGTCTTTCCCATCAGAAAGTGGACATAAGGACATAGGGTTGAATTCCTGTTTTCCAGACACAACGTGAAATACTCCACGAGATGAGAAGAGAGGGAAATGGGATGAACAGTGCAAAGCAATAGCAATAGCAGTTAGACTTATATACCGCTTCATAGGGCTTTCAGCCCTCTCTAAGCGGTTTACAGAGTCAGCATATTGTCCCCAACAACAATCCGGGTCCTCATTTTACCCACCTCGGAAGGATGGAAGGCTGAGTCAACCCCGAGCCAGTGAGATTTGAACAGCAGAACTGCAGTCAGCTGAAGTAGCCTGCAGTGCTGCATTTAACCACTGCACCACCTCGGCTCTAAGCATAAGCAGATGAAAATATCTGTATAATGTTACATCCTTTTCAGCTCTAAAATCTGTGTTTTGCAGGATTTCCCCCTTAAATCTAAATGAAGTACCAAACGAAAAACAGGAAGGATGATCAATCATGGTGAAACAACTGGGAAGATAGGCAAAATCAAGCTTTTATGTACATTTAACATCTCTAAAATACGTTCAAGTTGAATAGTACAGTATTAATATTAACAATCCTTATAGCTAGTGCAGCCACAGTATTATACAATTTGCAGCAATCAAGGGGTGGGAAGTGGGGATACACACTACTGGCCATCTATAAAAGACAGAGATTATTGACAGATATTTGGACTCCTCTGGTATGTAGACACTTACAATACCAAGAAGCCCAAGGGGACAAAAAAACAACAGGAAAAAACACCCAGCAGTAGCATCTATTTACATGCCTGCAATGTGAAGCAGTTCTGAAAAACAATCGCAGCATTGGGCAACAAAAGAAAACGAACTTTGTTCCAATAATTACTATTTTCTAGCAGCATAGCCATTCCTAGCTCGAATAGCGTTCTATTGTGACTATGTAAACGTTTCATTCAAAAACACTCTGTTCTTACTGGATGGTGCTTGAGACCTGTAGTACGATTTTTTTTTTAAAAGAAGTGGAATCTGGAAATTAAGAAGAGAAAGTGCTGAGAATGCTCCATGCTCTCTTGTCCCATAAGCCATCATGCTGTGATGCTCGCACAACCTATTTTTGAAGGAACATCATTATTCTGTCCTAGTCAACAGAACAGGGCTTCTCCAAAACTTGGCAACTTTTAAGACTTGTGGATGTCAACTCCCAGGATTCCTCAGCCATCCCATGCTGGCTGAGGAATTCTGAGCGTTGAAGTCCACAAGTCTTAAAAGTTGCCAAGTTTTGGAGAGGGCCCTGCTACAGGTGATGGATATTTCTATTCTAGCCACACCAATTAAGCAATTTCTTGAAAGGGTGGGACACGTTGAAGTATTACATTTGGATCCTTTATAATGACTGTAGATGACGGGAGGCACTACACCAGATCTGAATTTCTTACTACCGTTCAATGGTGAGAATAGTAGGGCAGCTACTTGTTACTCTAGCTTAGATCCATCTCATTCCTTGCCCCATGTTCTTCCATGACATATTTGAAAGCATGCAGTTTCCGAGGCAGCACCATTATTTTTTGTTGTTCTCCTCAAGCTTCTGGACAGCATTCTAAGACTTGCTCAAGGGGTTGTATTAAGGAACCTACTTCAAACATACATGTTTATTACCAGGGGTGGTATTCACTTACCTTCCCTACCGGTTCGTAAATGTGAGGAGGGTGCATTTCAGGGGTGGGTTTCAACCAGTTCGCGGCGGTCCCTGCAAACCGGTTGGTCGGCGAACCCGGAAGTAAGTAACTTCCGGGAACGGCGAAGGGCCCACCCGCCCGCCCACGCTCCTTACCCGGTTTTGATGAGTTCTGCACTTCCACGCATGCACAGGACGCATACAGCGCCTGCGCGATCCTCCAGGAGCAGCTGGAGCATCGCACAGACGCTAGTACGCATGCGTGCACCCCGCGCGTGCACGAGGACGCCGCCGGCCCCGTTCCAACCGAACCGGTTGGAACCAGGCGAGAAACCCACCCCTGGTGCATTTGCTCAGCCTTCCACGCATGCACTTTGGCTTTAAAAGGGGCCTAAATGGAATGCCATAGAGTTGGGGTGGGTGGGAGAGGCCACCCGTGATTTCCACTACTGGTTCAGGGCAAACTGGTCTGAACCACAGAATACCGCGTCTGTTTATTACGATTTTGACTGTGACGGGCTTTGGAACGAGCTCCCCGCAGAGATTCGGACCCCTACCTCTCTCCAGGCCTTCCAAAAAGCCGTTAAAACCTGGCTGTGTCGGCAGGCCTGGGGGTCGATGAGTTCCCTTCCCCTCTCGAATCGTGTGGCTGTTGGTTGTTTTTAAATGCCCTGTATTTTTTGCTGTAGTTTTTGTGTTTCCCTTCCCCTCCTTTGGGTTTGTGCGCCGCCCTGAGTCCCGCCGGGAATAGGGTGGCATATAAATAAAATGAACCTTGAACCTCGAACCACATGTATCACAAATGAATCCTATTCATGTTTTCCAGTATCAGCAGAGCTCTTACACGGGAAGGACAGTCTGATCCTATGCACAGTTTTCTGTAAGTCAGTTGGATGAGCGAGTCTCAGCTTAGGATTTGTGAGCCAGTTCTTTGGTAAAACTTTTAAGCCTGGTGAATCATTGCAACCTTGGAGTTTCAAGGACATGAAGCTTGTTTGTGGAATGCAAAGGCACAGCTTTTGTGGGCATTCCTCCTTCTCTACACCAAATATTTTAACGGAAGGCTAGTTGGGAAACCCTTGTGTGGGTTTCTTATACATTTTCTTATACTCTTTGGACATTCCACTCGGTTTTTTTAGGCACAGTTCAACTGCCTGAAATTCTACAGAATCTAAACGCGCCCGACTCACACAGAATTGCTACTTATAAATTCTACAATTTTAATATATCTTAATAAACATTTTCAGGTTTAGCAAAGCTAAAATAAAGTGAAGCCGGTAACAACACATTTGCCCAGTATCTAGAAATCAGAACGCAATCGTATATCTCTATATGTTTCTTTCTGCTTATGAAATGAAAGCGCATCATTTCACGGATGCTCTTGAAAAGCTGGGTGCGAAGGCCATAAATTGCATATAGTAGCTACAGCCCCCGTTAACATGCATAAAAACTCTGGGCTCAGCCTACCAGAAAGTTCTCATGTGCATGCTCCGTTGGCCGGAGAAGAAGCTGATAAAAGTGGCTTTCTGGTGGACCTGGCCCATTTACATTTTAAAGCAGCTTTGAAAACATGGTATGAATCATATGAATCACAGCAGCCTTTCCCAACCGTGGTGTTCTTCAGATGCGTTGGGGCTTCAAACTCCCAGAATTCCCTTTGATTATGGGGGATCCAACACATTTGCAATGTAACAGGTTGGGGAAGACTGCACTACATTTTAAGTTTAAAAGTACTACATTTCTGAGACCAGCCTTTCCGTTTTGGTGCGCAACTATTGTTTTGGGACTGCAACTACAAATCTCTAAGCAGCATATCAATGGAAGCCGGTTATTATTTCTTTATTAAACTTACATGCTGGCTTTCCAGTCGGTAAGATCTCTGAAGGTGATTTACGTTATCTAATCCATTTTAGCAAGTACCAGGTTAGAGAAGGCTGACCTCATTAGTTTTTTTTAATATATATATATAATGCCACAAAATCAAGTTATTTCACTCCTTACATAGGTTGTATCTGTCAATTCTTTTGCTACATTCTTTTGTAATACAAAGCTTTTGATGACTGTACTTCAGTCCTGACATTTTATCACTGTATTAATATTATTTCATAACCTCTACTACTTTACAGTTTTACAGGCATATTTTTTAAAAGAAAAAAATGGAAAGGAAAGCTTTAAAAAAATAAACAAGATAAAAATTCATTCGTGTCAAATATGTCCATCTCATTTAATTTAAACCTTTTGATCCTTTCAGTTTTTTTATTTTCATCCTGGAATCTAAGATGCCCCTCATGTAAATTAGCTCACTGGGAAATCTGAGTTTCCTAGGGTCCAAGGAACAAATTATAAGTCGGTTAGCTTTGAACTTGACGAGTCCTTCCTCTGCAACATCCCAAAAACACCTTTGCAAGATAGTCAAGAGCATTGCAGAGAATCTCCAGTGTTGAACCCAACAGCAAAGTCCGGAACAACCACAGAAGTCCAAGGTGTGTGCAGACAGGCTGCTTTTCACTGTGTCCAGCTATTTAATCTGGTGATATAAATGGGCAGCTGCAATTCTGTTAAGATGGAACGATGGGACTACTGGAATAAATACCACAGCTGCTTTTGTCCAAGTGACAATTGTCCTGACAGATTTCCTTCTTCCATCAGGGACTAAATCCAACGCAGGCAGTCCAACAAATTGATATCTAAGCTGCTGTTAAACAACTTCACGAACGGAGTCCATCGCAGTCTTGGTTACATTCTTAGATATTGCCAGCTTTTTATTTAGGGGGGTTTAGGGGTATATAATGCCCAGTAAGCATGTGCGCGCGTGCACACACACACACTTGGGAAGGCTCAGGATCTTTGTCATCACCACTGCCTCATTTATCTGTCTTCTCCATCTGAGCCTAATGTGAACTAAGGGCCAGGAGGAGAAGTCAAGATAAGGAGAGACAGCTACAACTTCTCTTTGCTTCATTGGTATTCTTTGGATAGTAGATGAATTCACAGGAACAGTAATCAAGTGACAGGTGCTCAGGCGGTTGGGTTGAGACACCAAGGTAATCCTGGGTTGATGCCTGATGATGTTAAGGTGCCAGCAGCTCTGCCTATAAGCCACCTAGATATTTATAATCAAAGAACCCAACGGTAGGCGCGGAGGGTCTCATATTCATTTTTGCTTAAAGTTATTGTAACATATTCTCCATTCTCTTTCCTTTCCAGATTTCCATGCAAAAAAACACTTGGCACCTCAAAGGGTTGAATGTCTATGGAGTCATACCAGATGGAGGCATTGGTGGGGCATTTCTTTATCTTCTTTTCTTTTAGAAGACATCTGGAGGAATAAATAGGGTGCATCACTTCTGAGGCAAATAACCTTCCAATCTGGGACTGGCCCAGGGCTAAGAATGTAATTTGGGGGTGTTAATTTTGATACAAAGAGGAAGTCATACCTCATCTCCGCCAACTGATCGCTTCTTCTGGCCAAATGAACCTCGAGCCTGTTTTTGTTTTACTTTGAGATGTCACTAATTAACAATGAAAATTGCATTTAAGACCCTAAGAAAAATTAACCAAGGAAGGCAGGCTCTATTGAAAGCAAACCATCCCTCCACTGGGAATGTGAGCCACGGCTAACTTTGAGGCTTCAGTTCTGCAAGCACAGGCCACAGGCACTTTTGGTTTTCCTGATAATTGCACGAAAAACGGCAATTTTGCAGATGAAATATTTAATGAAACTTGTTTCTGCCCCATTCCAACGTATTTCATTTCAGCCTTTTAAAATCACGGTTTGAGGACCCACAAATAGCTTCCTTATAACGATGGCCAATTGTGGTATGTAATGGCACAGCACTCATGTAACAAAATACTGCATGAATCACTATTTCCAGCTGTTGCTCTGCTGGGCATTTCTCCAAAAACAGCTGTCGGCTGTAAGGACAGAGGGTTGAACCATATGGTCTTATTACTGGCCTGGATTTGGCATTGTTTCTCATTCTGAATAGGTACCATGCCGAACCACCAAATCATTGTCTTCTCATCCTGTTGCCTTTTTTTAAGTCACCAGCTCTGAAACCTTACCTACAAAATTGTGCCACTTTATCATCACTCTTCCTAAGGGTCGGGTATGTCTCTATACCTACAGCTCTTCAGCCTATCATGATAAAATAGTCTGCGGAATGATACTTTCCAAGGAAGCCGAAGATCTTTGGAATCTTCATTAAAAAATATACAATGCTTGTGTTCCAGAATTTTAGGAAAATAGTGGGTTAAATGTAAAATACTTTAAATAAATAACTCCTCTGTAATGTAAAAAATAAATGAATATTCCCTTTGGCAGTAATAGCACGCGCGCGCACACACACACATATATATATATGTTATATGTGTATGTATGAGTGTGTGCATTTATGTATACACACAAATATGTGTGCGTGCTTATGCGCGCATGTGTGTGTATAAATATATGCACACGTGTGTCTGTGAACACCCAAACACACCCAAACACATATGTAGAAAGATACCTGGCTCATAAAATAATAGCATTATCTGACAGGGGGAAAAAGAAACACCTCATATTATTTTCTTCTTTCAACACTCCTCTTTTTTCAGTTCCGGAAATGAAGGTTTCCCATCAGCCCATCACCAGCTGGATGAAGTCAAAAGTCACTTATGTCCCAGGTAAGCCCCCAGGGTGATGCAGGCGCCCACCACGGCCAGACTAAGGATCGTCTTCAGAGGCAGCCACGACAAATCTAACAAAGGCCTGATGTTGTTGCTGTACAGCTCCACAAAGGCGTCCTGTATAAAAGAAAAGGACAGGGGAAAACGATGAGAAGCATAGGAGATTACATGCTATAAAACATGAACAGGCACAGTTGGTATTTGCGACCGTTAAAACCACGAAACAAGCATCAAATATGGCGCCCTTTCATTCTCATTCGTGGAGGAGGAATCTGTTCAATTGTGGAAGAAACTCCTCCTAGGCGAGGCAGAAGAATCACCTGCCTCCTAGTCAAGATTGAGCCATTGGTATTCATAACTGTCAAGCAATATAATAAGGGCCAGTTTGGTCTAGTGGTTAAGGCACTAGCTAGAAACCAGGAGACCATTAATTCGAGTCCTGACTTAAGTAAGTGCATCTTGGGCCAGCTGGTTGGTGATCTTGGTGACCAAGATCACCAATGAGCCAGTCACGCGCTCTCAGCCCTAGGAAAGAGGCAAGGGAAACCACTTTTGAAATCTTATCAAGAAAACTGCAGGGACTTACTTGGTATCAATACCTGGAATGGGGAAGAGGAAGAAGAGGAGGAGGAGGAAGGGGAGGAGGAGGAGGAAGAATAGAATAGAGCAGAATTCTTTCTTGGCCAAGTGTGATTGGACACACAAGGAATTTGTCTTTGATGCATATGCTCTCAGTGTACACAAGTGGAATAAAATACATTCATCAAAAATAAAAAGACACAACACTTAGTGACAGTCATAGGTTACTAATAAGCAATCAAATGATACTAGGACACAAATAAAACAATATAAAATTTAAGGATACAAGCAAATGGTTATAGAGGAGGAGGAGGAGGAGGAGGAGGAGAAGAAGGAGAAGGAGAAGGAGAAGGAGAAGAAGGAGAAGAAGGAGAAGAAGAATTATTCCTCTATTAGATTTGGATGCTTCCATTGGACAACGAAGCTGGCATAATAATCTGCTTTAATTTTAGTTTCCAATGTTTATTCCACACACATTCTCTGAACCAAAAAAATTATTCTATATTGTATAGCTTTTCTAAACCTCCCACCCTCCCAGGCGGGTTCTCTGGCATCGCCTCTTTTTCCAAATCACGCTTGTTATCCAACAGCAATGTCTTCTTGGAACCAGACATTCTTACGTGCTCCTGTTGCCACCAAAATTGTATTACATTTATTAATAAAATAAAAATCATTATATTTACCCAAGTGGACACAAACATGCAAGTTTGTCTTTGGGGATTAAAGCCAGTAACTTATCTCCCATATCTTGAGTTTTGGTAATCCAAGGAGCCTTGAGAATGGGCCTTACTAGCAAAGTGATAAATACAAACGATGAGAATAAATCTCTCCACTTCAGCTGCACAGTTCTTCCTCTGTCCACTCCCCTAATCAAGAGGAACATCAGTAGCTTTTCAAAGTGACAGCTGCTTTGAAGATGAGCCTGTTACAAGTTTCATCAACTCCGCTAAATGCCTAAGCAAGCAATTGTTCTCGCTGGCACATTTAGCAGCTGACACAAGATGGCGCATCGTCCTTCTTATGCCACGCGATTCAAAATTGAGTGAATTAAAATGTGAAGGGAGAAATGTTTACATAAAGAAACGGTCAATTTTTAAAATTTATCTTCCCAAAAGGGGGAACAAATAAGAAGGAGGCTAGCTTGTATTCTGGTTTTTTTTTGGGGGGGGGGAGAGGAAACCATTGCACCTCCCATACCAGGATTATGAGCTCTTAATTATACCACTAAAATGACCTGAAATCAAAACTACCTACATTCCCTTGTTTGTAGCGTCTATGTGCAAATCTTTCATTAGCAATTTTTAAATAAAAGATTTCTGCCAAGGTCAGTATAAAGTTAAACACTTTTCTCTAGACTTGCTTTTGTGGAATTGTGATGCAGCATACAAGCGCTCTACATGGGGCTGCCCTTGAAGAGTGTTCGAAGACTTCAGTTAGTCCAGAACGCAGCCGCGCGAGCGATTGTGGGTGCACCTAGATACACCCACGTCACACCTATCCTCCGCGAGCTGCACTGGCTACCCATTAGTCTCCAGACCCACTTCAAGGCGCTGGTCATTACCTATAAAGCCCTACATGGCATCGGACCTGGGTACCTGAGAGACCGCCTCCTGCCGATTACCTCCCATAGACCGATTAGATCTCACAGGTTAGGTCTCCTCCGGATTCCATCTGCCAGCCAATGTCGGCTGGCGACTCCCCGGGGGAGAGCCTTCTCTGTTGCAGCTCCGGCCCTCTGGAATGACCTCCCCGTGGAGATCCGGACCCTTACTATCCTCCAGGCCTTCCGCAAAGCCACTAAGTCCTGGCTGCTCCAGCAGGCCGGGGGGCTTGTGAAACATCCAGCCCCATGGAAACTGTGAATGTTGCGTATTTTTAAAGTGTTGTTTTTGTCTATTTATCCCCCTTCCCTTGTTTATTGTGAGCCACCCGGAGTCCTTCGGGAGTGGGCGGCATACAAGACAAATAAACTAAACTAAACAACTATATCGTCCTATTGTGTTGGTGCGGAGTCAGTTTGACTGATGGAAACCCATCTTATCTATACCTTCCCCCTTGTTGATATCCACACCACATCGACACGATCTGGATTGGAGGAGGAAAAGGCAGCTAAGGCTGGGCGTGGCTTGTACACATACGCACCTGCTAGATCTTTCTTAAATCAGATTCTTCTGGGTTAGGATTGTGCTGCAGCCGTGTGAACGTTGGAGAAGACCCTGCTTCTGCAAGGTGCTAAGGAAGCATCCACCAAATGCTGCAAGTCACCTTCTTCTTAATTCAGCCTGCACTGCTGCATAGCTCTTAATCATTTGACCAGTCGGCCTATTCTTCCACCCGGTGGCTCTGTTGCCGGTGGCTTGCTGCGTAATCTGGCTAACAGATGCCTCATATTACATATCCCTTTCCTGAATCCTTAATATTGATACCCTAATGCACAATAAGGAGCACAAGCAAATTGTGCAGAACTTCTCAATGCCCTTGTTGCAGACTTTTTCCTCCCCGCTTGGTGATTTCATTTATAGCACTTTGTTCTGATCAGGAAGTGGATGAGCTTGATGATGATGAAGAAGAAGAGCCAGACTTAATTTTACGTTCAAATGAATTCGCAGCGAGAGGACAAAAAGCTTTAACTCCCGGATTCCTACTTCAGTGAGAACTCATTACAGCATTGATTTTAATATTTTGGGGATACCTCTGTGCCCCATTAAACGCAATCACAAGCCTGTGGTTTGTGCCTAGCCTGAAGACGTGTGCACCAAAGACGCACTGTATTGACACCAAAGAGAGTGTCGAAGCTCAGAATTCTGGCGATGTATAAGAAACATCGGCAGAAAATACACAATGGGAGAATTGCGGTTCCCACTGACAACAATAACACCCATGTCTGTCTTATGGCTGTTGCTGCTCCATATATTTGGGAGTAAATATTTTATGGGTCTTTCCTTTCCTCTTTGGTGCTTTCTCAAACATCCTGATTAGACTTATTTCCGAAGCTTGTTTGAACAGCCTGTCACTATTTGTTTAAGTCTGAAACCTGATTTAAACAAACATCCCCACTTATAGTACTTTATGCATTACAGCAACCGAGTGCCAAAAACAGAAGTCAGAAGCGGAGAAAGGTGATTGGGAAGGGAAGCTGCCAAACCTCTAGCATCTAAAGTCAAGTAAATTCCAATCTGTTATTGTTCCATTATGCTGATTTCTTAGGCTGGTCATAAAAAAAAAAAAAACTTCCTATCAAATGACATTACTGATCTTTTACTTTCAAGTAACTCTGCTATGCCTGGCACTGGCTTTTGGCTTTCCAATCTCATTTCTTGGAGATCCCAAGGAATCAACATCAAATCATCTGTAGATCAAGGATATGCTATACCACTGATGGCTAATCTTTTCCGGACCGAGAGCCCAAAGCGTGTTTGAACCCCAAAATGCAATGCACATGCGTCCCCAGTTCATGTGCTCTGCCCCTTGTGCATGTGGCCAACACGTGTGTGGCTCCCTCCCACACATGCCTCGCATGTACCCTGTTCCCATGCATGCATGCGCGGCCCCCTACATGCGTCCCACTCCCAATGACCAGTTGGCTGGCGGGAGGCACGCGCGCATGTGCGGCAGAGCTGAACTGGAGTGATGGCTCATGTGCCCATAGAGAGGGCGCTGCGTGCCACCTGCTATAGGTTCGCTGTTCTGACCCCCCTCGTCCCACACCAAAGCATGCCGAGCCAAAGATACGTTACAGAATTTATTAACAGACAGGTCCTTGGCAGCAAACCAGCACAGACAAGCCTTGGCAGCAATCCAGCCTGCCAAGCTAACACCACAGTTCTCCAACATTCATTAATGCGTTGACTTCTGCAAGTGGGGCGTGCACACAAGCAGTCCTTTTATAGTCTGGAGAGGAGCCTAATTACCACAGCTGAGTGCAATTACCTCCTGTAATTGAGCAACTGTTCCTTTTGCCTATTAGCTCTCCGGTGCCGGGCATCCAGGAACAACTCACTGCGATGTCCGGATCACTCTCCCTTGCCTCCTCCCAACTGGTCCAAGGCTCAGGCACCTCCTGGTGGCCAACTAGCCTCTCTGCGCCCTGCTCAGAGTTGGAACCCTGTCCAGGGTCCTCCACATCCTCCAGAGCCGACTCATAGGGCCCCTCACTGTCGGAGTCTGGTGGCAGCTCCAACGGCTCCTGCTGGGCCACAACAGTTCTCCATCCTGGTGCTATACATTACTAGAATGCAAATCTAGATATTATGTAGATTTTGGATGATTTGCAATAACTGGAATAATTTATTCTTCATAACTGCGTAAGAGTGACAGCAAACCCTTGTCTATGGCTGCCCAAATGTTAAAACTATGAAACAAAATGTGGAATAAGTAGTAGTAGATTTTTAGGTGGAAGAGCCGAACAAATTTATGGGGTCAGAGATGTTCATTTATACCAAGAGTAATGGATCTTGGGGTGTTAATAATAATAAAAAGAACCAAATGGAATTGACAGTGAAGTGTACCCCTGCCACTCTGCATACAAGCCGCAATCTTTTCCAACAAGGACTCATGCCATTACAGAAGCATTACCCCAAGGATTAATGCCACTGTTATAATGTGAGATACAAATGTGTCAAGTGAAAGCAACATCAGCTTGATTCATAGCATAGATATTCGGCTGAATGCTGTGGAATCGGTAAAGTCTTATTAAATTCAATGAAGCTAATCCCCATATAAGCCCAGTGTCTTAGATGGCTCTGTTGTGTTCACAGAATACATTTAACTGGTTCAGATAAAAGCATTTTGCCTAACATAATATATTTGATCAGTATTAACTCTGGTTAATTTTTTTTTCGGTTTTATTACCTTGTGCAAACCTAGCCATGTTTTGTTAGTTTATGGTTCAATGCATTGGGTGAGCTCTCAGAATAAGTTAATTCAGGAGCCAGATTAAGTGTGTTGCGAGAATGCCACTGCAAACAGTTTATAGCTGTGCTGTGTTAATTGGGTATCTGTGATCTAGGCAAAAATGGGCTTTTGTGGGATTAGAGGTGAGAAGTGAACATTCAGCCTTTTCTTTTATAATAATCAGTCCAATCCAAAAAAAGAAGGAATTTCTAGACGATTCACATTCAGATAAATCAGCCATCAATTTACACACTGAGATAAATTACATTTACATACCATTCAAAAGAGACAATTAAAAAAGCTAAGAAGGAAACAAAAGACCAGAGGACATCATTTCCAGCAATTTACCCCCCCCCCCCAGATAAGCAAGGATTAACCCCAGACAAACTATCAAGCAGAAAATAGTACACAGCAACAATCAGAGAGAAAATCACACCCCCACCAATACTAACAGAGCAAGCTACTGTATATAAACAGGGAGCCAAGCCACACTTACTAGCACTGATTATTTTACCTAGTCAGGTAATAAAATGTCTGTGGCAAACGAATAAGCTCAGGGAGAACAAAGGACTCCACTTTATAATAAATCCACCCAGTTGCAAAGACAGTGGATTGGACCTAAAAGTAGCCTTGTTGGAAATCCCACCATCCCTTTCTTCGTAATACGTTGCAAACTATGATTATACGCCATTTATTAAAGGCTCTTAAGTTCATTGAAAGGGCTGTTGCGTTCCTAATTTAAATAACAATAGCAAAAGAATCCTCATTATCTGCATTAGTTCTTTCATACACAAACACAATTTAACGTGTCCTTAGCACAAAAGGGCCTGTACCTATCAATATGTCAATGACCTTGGGTAAGGGCATGACAGTAAATTTAATTAAATGGGTACATAGTTACAGCAGATGGCAGTGCTTAGCCAAAGTTGGTTAGCTTAAAAAAAGTTAATCTGCCCTGATTTGTCCTTGGATGGGAAACCATCAGGAAATCCTAGGACTAGAAGTTAGCGTAGCAAGAAGAAGCTAAGATCAATGTAGAGATGTTATTAACCCTTTTTTTAATTTCTTTTTTCTCAATATATGTTTGTTAAAAATCTATACCGTGTACGGGCTCTGGGAAGTCGGTGGGGGGGAGGGAGGTGGGCTGTTGGGGGGGAGGGAGGGATATATACTAGGTTAGATACGATGTGTTAGATTTCAATGCAATGCAACTTCACATGTATACTGTTTTTCTTTAATTTCTCTGTAAAAATAGGATAAGTTAAATACATTGACATATAGTGGAAACACACCAAGGGGAGGAGGAGTGGGATAGAAGAAAGATGGGTAGAGAGGGCGGGAGAGAGGATGGGAGGGAGGGTGAGAAGGAAGGGAGGGAGTGGATCGGGAGAGAGGAGTGGTAGAGGGGGAGGGGAAGTAGGGTAGAGGGAGATGATGGAGGGAAGATAGAAAGTTGGAGGGGGGCAGAAGAAAGAGGTGTACGGAGAGTGGAAGAGGTATATTGGGTTTCTATTTTGGGGGGTATTGTTGACAAGAGGAATTGCTGTGATTATTGTTTAATGTTGTATGGCTCTGGCTATGCACAGTATATATGTGAGTGTATGAAAATGAAAAAATGGAAAATAAAAACTTTTTTTCACAAACTAGGAAATCCTAGGACTTTGGAGTGGACTGGAAAGTCAAGGAACCCCACAAGGCACGTAACGACAAACGGCTGCTCTTTGTTGCTTAGAAAACAGGACAGACACGCTTCCTTAGGAGCTGAGCTTAAATCAAGCGAGGCTGCATTTACAAAATGTCTTTAGGACCGAAGTTCTGTGTTAAAAACGCGGAGCGTATCCTCTACGTATAGTTTAGCCCCTGACATTTCTAGCTGATGCTATCTCAATGGGCCAATCTCCGTTTCATACCTTTATGACTGGTGCTCAGATTGCTACCACGGGCTAAAATGCAGCCTAACTCCCAGTTTGCAAAAGCTGCCTGAAACCGATTAGCCGCACTTCAGTGCTCTGTTTTCAGATCCGCACCAAACATAAAACTGGAGTTAGAAGAAATGGTTTCCTTGGTGCTGCCGCAGTGTGCATTTATGAGTGGGTGTTGGGCAGAGTTCACACCCCAGAGGAAGCTGACTTCCTTTTTCTTTTCTTTTCTACCTGAATCAAACAGATGGTGAGGAAGTGATTTTATTTCCCTCATTATCACTGGTCCAACAGGATATCCTTCCACACTGTGCTGAATGAGGAGCTGGCAAACCTTCCAAGGCTTGATGGAATATAAACCGCTCGCTCGCCTTGTAAACGTTGTGTGATTCACAAGCAAACACGGCTCATGCCAACTGCTCCGGAAGCCCACATAAGGATCGGGTGATACAACCATTCACATCCACATCCGTTGAGTCCAAATATGTGAAATAGGGTGTAATGCGATCCAGGAGACTAGACTGTGGGAGAAGGAGAAAACCCTTCCTTCCTCCCAGGTCATACATTCCTACAGGAAAAAAGCTGATTTTGTTCATTTGTTCTTTTTTTAAAAAAGTTTTTATTTTACACACATAAACACCTCAACAAGAACACCTCAACAAGAACAAACACATAACTTAAAAACAACATAAGAACAATAAGTTCCATCATGTATCATACAGCAGTTCCGTATCGGTTTCTTTGCAGTTAGTGTTTTCCCTTTCTATAATTAGCTATTTATAACCAAATATTGTTTATCTCTAATGTGCCATATATACATACAATTCCAGGTAAACATTCACATGATTATTCTTTTCCTTTGCCAATCTTATACTATTGTTATTCCCTTTAAGAGATTATAGAGTACAGTTTGGGTTGTATTATTTACCATCCCAAGCATCTATTGTGACATCACCTTATTTTCTCTTTCTTTTCTTTCCTCTCTCCCTTCCTTCTCTACTTCCTTCCTGCCTCCTCTCCTTCCCCTTCTTTCTTCCCGTACCTCTCTCCTACTCTTACCTTCTCTCTTCCCCTTCCTACCCTCTCTCCTTCTCTTTTTTCTCCCTCCCTCCCTCCTCTCCTTTCTCTCCTTTCCACCCACCTTTCCTTACCTCTTTCTTCTTCCCTTACCTCTCCTCCACTCTTCCTCTTCCTTTCCTACTATCTCTCTTCTTTTTCTCCCTTCCATCCTCCTCTCCTTTCTTGTTCATTTGTTCTTATTACACCCCAGTGACTCTTTCATCTGTCTATTTGGCATTACTTGCGTTGTTGGTCTTTAATTGCTTTCTAACACAGAGCTGCGTTTTAGAAGTACAGGTAGACTTAACGATCACAATTGAGCCCAGAATTTATGCTGTTAGGTGGCCATAGGATTTCCATTCAGATGTTTTGACAACTGATTCACATTTATGATGATTGCTGGGTCATGTGATCTATGTTTGCAAACTTCCGACAATAGCAATAGCAGTTAGACTTATATACCGCTTCATAGGGCTTTCAGCCCTCTCTAAGCGGTTTACAGAGTCAGCGTATCGCCCCCAACAACAATCCGGGTCCTCATTTTACCCACCTCGGAAGGATGGAAGGCTGAGTCAACCTTGAGCCGGTGAGATTTGAACAGCCGAACTGCAGAACTGCAGTCAGCTGAAGTAGCCTGCAGTGCTGCACCCTAACCACTGCGCCACCTCGGCACATTGTGGTGGCCATCATCTTACCTTTATCACACCCTCTATGGCAGTGTTTCTCAACCTTGGCAACTTGAAGATGTCTGGACTTCAAGTCCCAGAATTCCCCAGCCAGCATTCGCTAGGCTGGGGAATTCTGTGACTTGAAGTCCAGACATCTTCAAGTTGCCAAGGTTGAGAAACACTGCTCTATGGACATTGGCACCAATCCACACAATTGGAATATTGTGTGTTTAGCAACTCTGTACATCCAGAACAAGAAGTTTGGGGACAGTCCTTGGACAAGCTTCTACCTTTAGGCTTCATGTGCAAGCTGCAGTCGGGAGGCAGGCTATGAAATTCAGAGATATCTGTGGTTTCTGATTACATTACTCCAGGGAATCTGCGGTGCCGATGATCCATGGAAGCAACGCTATATAACACTTCAGGGCTACTAGATGAGAGCAAGGAACCTGTACGGTTTGGAGAGGCTGAAATTTCTTGATTATGAGTGGTGGGGAGGTGGTGAATATCCTTTTTTTTTTTTTTTTGACAGTCTGAGAACTCCCCCCCAGCATTGCGACTCTGGTCTGATGCTGGCTAAATCAAGCTCGCCTGGGAAACGTTACAGCAATTAGTCTTGGCGTCTCCAACTTAATTCACTTACACACTGTTTTGCAATATTGAAAAGACAGCTCCCGTGAGGGGGGGGGGCGTTCTTTCTCTCCCACCCCCACCCCCCTTTTTGTTTCCATTCTTGGAAAAGCCACCTCAAAAATGAGATTATATATCTGACACTAGGATAGCAGCTGCCACAGCATTAAGAAACCAGCAGTTAATCATGGTTGTCTAGGATGAAAATACATTTGGTGGGATCAGTGTTAACTCCCCAAATTTAACAGCAGCAACACACAGAAACACACACACACACACCAACCCAGAATGAATAAAAGTCACGTCGTTACAATTATTTTTTGCATGGGATCCTAGAAAGACAATTGTCAGGTGCTGCTTCATTTAATAATAGCAATAGCAGTTAGACTTATATACCGCTTCATAGGGCTTCCAGCCCTCTCTAAGCGGTTTACAGAGTCAGCATATTGCCCCCAACAATAATCCGGGTCCTCATTTTACCCACCTCAGAAGGATGGAAGGCTGAGTCAACCTTGAGCCGGTGAGATTTGAACAGCCGAACTGCAGAACTGCAGTCAGCTGAAGTAGCCTGCAATGCTGCACTCTAACCACTGCGCCACCTTGGCTCTTAAGGAAACTAATCAGGAAAGGAAACCACTCAACTCCATTTGTTTGAAATCAAGTGTACTTTTACTAATTACAAACGAATAGTAGCGAAGCAAAGCTGAGTCTGGTTAATTGGGCGCGAAAGCAATGAATATCATGTATAGGTCAATCCCCTCCCCTTGGCACCCCAGTCCATAGTCCAATAATAATCTTCAAAAAAACATCATCAGGGTGGAATGCTGGACAGTTAACCTTGGCGGGAAACTCCCTTCCTCCACATGCGCAATGAGATGGTCAGGACAGCTTCTAGAATATTCCTCCAGCACATAATGATTCCCCTCCCAAATACCATGCCCCCCCTCCCCGTTTCAATGGCAGCCGAATCAGTGTCAAACTACAGGTACTTGACTTACGACAGCTCCCTTAGTGATCATTTAAAGTTACAACGGCATTGAATAAAGTGACTAATGACCATTTCCCACACTTACGATCACTGCAGTATCCCCAAGGTGAGGTGATCAAAATTCGGATGCTTGGCAACTGGTTTATATTTATATTTATGATAGTTGCAGTGTCCTGGGGTCATGTGATCACTTTTTGCAACCTTCTGACACGCAAACTCAATGTGGAAGCCAGATTCACTTAATCACCATGATAGTCACTTAACCACTTTGGAAACGAAGGTCATAAAGTGGGGCGAAATTCACTTAACAAATGTCTCACTTAGCAACATAAATTTTGGGGTCAATTGTGGTCGCAAATTGAGGATTACCTGTATTGGACTTGGAAGATTTCCTCGCACCCACCCACCCAGATGTAAAGCTGCAGGTAAGAATTTTTCTTCTGTTGAATAAATTCAAATCACTCTTGCTTCTTACATTTTAGAAAATGCCAGCACTTTACTACCTCCAAATGACCATAAAAATAGTAAACCTGCAGAACAATTTAAGAAATGAGAACTGAAAGTCCCTATTAAGACAAATGCCTCCAAAGTAGTTTGGGTTCACAGTTGCTGCAGCAGCAAGAATGGGGTTTATTCATTAAATATATTCAAGGTTTATTGATGGCCACTGCCCATAACTTACTATCTAAGACAAAGCTAGAACAAAAATTTGAAAGCTGAGTTTTAGTAGCATATGCAGATGAATGATTTTTAAAAAAACAAAAACTACTGGATGCATAATCAAAGATCTAATGAAAAGTTATCTCACTCTTTTTATGCTTTCAAAAATTAGACAAGATAGCGAGATAGTCCTTCCAAATATGTTTGACAGGCAAATTCTAGTTATCTGACAAAGTTTCGGCTCATTCCAGCAATTTGGCATACAGAAGAAAAGCAAAAACTGATATCTCTGTTAAATTTCTGGAACCAATTAATGCAGAATGTTATTAATGTAAATAGGTCAACAGCAGAAGCCATTAAAATATAATAATAACGCAATCACAATACAGTGTCATATTCCTAATATGAATTTGCTGAGATTGAGCAATAAAAAACAATAGAGTCACCTCGTCAGAGAGCAGAGCAAAATCTGTGACTTGGGTCATCCTTACCACTTATTTTTCTACATATTCTACTATATTGTACCTTCCTTAACATGCCAGTCCCAACTATGCCCTATCCTTAAACACCTAAATCATCCATTTATCTACACCAGGCCATAAACTCATTTAAAACTTTAATTCATCACATCATGGAAACCCTAACACTGAACACTGTGTATCCTATTGTGTCATTCTGTCTTTGGTATTCTCCTTCTCAGAGTAAGTCCCATTACGGTTGTTAAAACAATTGCTTATTCCCTATCAATATTTAGAATTGTAACCAAACTATTTTTTTTAATAAAAATGTTTTCTTAGGAGAGGACTACGGCTTAGTTGCCTTGCATATAAAGAGTCCCAAATTCAATTTCCAGGCAGGGTTAGGAAACATTCCAGTCCAAAACTATAAAAAAGCAACTTCAAATCATTGCAGAACGAACTAGACTGGCCCCTGATTGGAATTTTTTTTTAAGGCTGCTTTCAGTGACAGGGGGAAAAATCCCTCATTAATTGTTGCTGTCTTATCAAACACAATTCAAAGAGCTGGTCTTTCTTCTTCTTCTTCCTAGAGATCTTCCCCACTGCCCACAAGGCATCTCTAAGCAATACTTTTATCTTGGAACAAATCCTATGTGCATTTAAGCAACAGCATAATGCATTGAATCTTAAAGAGCTCATCCATGGGTGGAGACACATTCAGGTATCTCGGCTTACCCAAATGAAGCTATTCTACGATGAGGAAGGAGTTCTACTGCTCCTGTACCTAGCTTTGCTATTTGCACCTAACTGGGCTGCGTGAGGCAATTGTTGGAGGCAGCCCGTACCAACAGAAATGCCTGTTGACAGTTGTTACCTGTCAACGACTTCTTCATCTTCAACCTCAATAATACATGAGCAAACAATCGATACAAACTCGGTTGCAGAAAATACGACTTCAGCCACAGAGTGGTCAACGCCTGGAATGCTCTACCTGACTCCGTTGTTACATCCTCAAACCCTCACAGCTTCAACCTTCAACCGTCTACCGTAGACCTCGCCCCATTCCTAAGAGGTCCGTAAAGGGGGCGTGCATAAGCGCACCAACGTGCCTAACATCCAGGGTTGGGTTTCTCGCCCCGTTCCAACCGGTTCGGTTGGAACGGGGCCGGCGGCGTCCTCGTGCACGCGCGCAGTGCACGCATGCATACTAACTCCTGTGCGATGCTCCAGCTGCTCCTGGAGGATCGCGCAGGCGCTGTATGCGTTCTGCGCCTGCGTGGAAGCGCAGAACCCATCAAAACCGGGTAAGAAACGCGGGTGGATCCTTCGGCGTTCCCGGAAGTTACTTACTTCCGGGTTCGCCAACCAACCGGTTCGCGGGGACCGCCGCGAACCACCTGAAACCCACCCCTGCTAACATCCCTGTCCTACTGTCTTCATTTATTTGTATTCATCTCTTTCGTTTATATCCATGTTTATATTTACACCTGATATCCTGTACGTGTTTGACAAACTAATAAAATACAAATGCAAATGAAGTAGTAAGAGCAATGTATTGGAAGATAGAATCATCAGCAATATGAGGCTATCCCGGTGCTTTTTCAGCAAATCTGCTGCTCGTAGACGCTATAGAGAATGTCATTTCCCTATCAACATTTAATTGGGGATCTGGTTGTCTTACTGAAGAGTGCAGAACACTGCGTTCATTTTTCATGCATAAGGGGAAAAACATATTACAGTATTCAGCCTTGGTGTCTGGCACAGATGTCATGGGGACAGTTTCTGGGATTCGCCCAGTATTCAAGGCCGGGGAACAACCAAAAAAACAATTGTATGAACGCAGTCTTGTTTTCTTCTCACTCAAGGACAAGAACTCATATTGTGGTTAGTTTCTTGACCAATCTTCTGCGACTTATATCATAACCAAACTTCCAGCAGGCCTTGTTTACCGACACCTCAGACATAAAATAAAATTACAGCATGGGCTGATTAGAGAAACTCCTTGAACTTGTGGTTCATGAACATGATTTCCAGTTAGGGAAGGCAGCTAGCTATCTGTTGCAACTTAGAAGAAAAAAGATAGGTGGAATTATTAAGCGTATTAAACGCAAAGCGTCTGTGTTACAAGCATTATGAGTGTTTTTGAAAGCGGTTTGTAGAAATACAACCTTGTTTCATCTGAACAACCGGACAATCTACGTTACAATTACTCTCATTTCCCGCCCCCCCCCTCTCCACTCCCATTGTTCTAACTGCCAACTTTTGGGAATATGAACCTGTTTTTTTAAAAAACTTATCTTATTTGGCAATGTACCACACATCGCACTGGGGCTGTGCAAATGAATAACAGCAGCAGATGGAATGCCATCAGACACTGTAAACAGAATACAGATCAACATCCTGTAATAATAGACTGCAGTGCATATGGAAACTGAGAACTCTGCATTTGTTATTCAAATGGCCCCATCAATTATTTGCATTTATATTTGTAATCCACTGGGTATGACTGTTATATTTATTCATACTGTATCTTCAAAGACAACTGGAGGCTGGCTT
This sequence comes from Thamnophis elegans, assembly GCF_009769535.1. NCBI lineage: Eukaryota > Metazoa > Chordata > Lepidosauria > Squamata > Natricidae > Thamnophis > Thamnophis elegans. Next base: position 2,622,402 of record NC_045548.1, read on the forward strand.
GCAAAAGTGAGCAATGAATTTGCTCCCTATGAATTTATGGGCTAGTAAGAACATAGATTGCTCTTCCGTATTTTTTCAAGAATGAACTCTTTAGAATTGTCCCCCCATTTTAACAGTATTGCAGCAAATCAGCGTAGACATCACCAAGCTTCTATCATAGTCTGAATTTAGCATTAAATTGTAGCTCCCCTTTATCTCTGGATGTAACATTAAACTGTAAGTACTGCTATGTGAAAAGTTTTGGTGGGGTTTTTTTTTTGAACTCCGTTTCAATTTTCACTTAATGGCACTTGCTTATTTTGTTCAAACCTGGGAAAAATCAGGTTAATTGTAAGTTCAATTGTCTGAATAAGCAAGTTTAAAATGGAAAATTAAACTATATGTCCCAGTTCAGATAAAATTAGGTTTGAACAATAGCATCAGGATTGTAGCCTGCAGTGGCAGAACCATATCTACTGCTGACAGAGGCACCGTATTGTGCTTGTCAAACACACAGCCCTCTCTCCCTCCCTCCCTCTCTTTCTCTCCCTTTCTTTCTCTTTCTCTCTCTCTCTCTCACACACACAGAGACAGACAGACATACACCCCATTTCTACTACACAGAGAGTTATCACTTCAGTTCATTAAGAACAGATTGGTGGGTTTCAAATTTTTTTAGAACCTCTTCTGTAGGTGTGGCCTGCTTTGTGGGAGTGGCTTGCCGGCCATGTGACCGGGTGGGCGTGGCCAACTTGTAAAATGTGGTGAAGCTCACTTAACACAATGCTCTTGCTTAGCAACCAAAATGTTGGCTCAGAAACTCTGGCATTTGAAGCGCGCAAGTCTTAAAGCTGTCAAGTTACAAGACCCTTGCACCCCTAACCCTTTCGGAAAAAAAAACCCCAGGGGTGTTCAAACTTGACAGCTTTAAGACTTGTGGACTTCAACTCCCAGAATTCCTCCTCTTGCTCTTCATCTTGATGATGTGAGGACGGGCGGGGGGAGGGAGCTGGAACAGGTTCTAAACAGCACTATAGATTTGTGGAACCTCTTCTATAGAAGAGCTTAGAACTGGCAGGAACCCACCCCTGGAGCAGTGACTATTGAGTCAACTTTACATGGCACTTATTTTTCGTACTATGAGGATGTAGGCCAAGATCCAGCCCTACAGCTTTAGGCTATAACCCTGATGCTATTGTTCAGTTTTGCTCTTGGTCAAAAAAGATTTAGTGCTAAATCTCAACCACCAAAGAATACCCCCAACAAGCATCTACACATCAATGCTTTTCATTTCAGCAAAAAGTTAAAATTAATATTGTATATTTATACCCCTACCTTCCAATACAGCTAGCGATAAATCAGGTATTTCATGTGCACTTTTATTGAGCATACTTAAACCTGAATCTTTTTTCTAGCCGAGGTGGCGCAGTGGTTAAATGCAGCACTGCAGGCTACTTCAGCTGACTGCTATCTGCAGTTCGGCTGTTCAAATCTCACCGGCTCAGGGTTGACTCAGCCTTCCATCCTTCCGAGGTGGGTAAAATGAGGACCCGGATTGTTGTTGGGGGCGATATGCTGACTCTGTAAACCGCTTAGAGAGGGCTGAAAGCCCTATGAAGCGGTATATAAGTCTAACTGCTATTGCTATTGCTATTCTAATTAAAACCATATCTATTTGTTCTGAGTCAGACACAGTAAAATAAGCCTCAACAACGAACAGATTAAGACATCTCACTTTTTTGTTCAATGAACATTAAAAGAAGCATATCAAGAAAAAGTATTTGAAAGTCTGTGGAATACTTGAAGTAACAATATGCTCTGCACTAAACTTACCGAGGGCTGATTCCTATAACTAGAAATCTCATGTAATAATCTCCCCAATGGGATGAGGTTTTACAATACGATAAGGGATAATATGGTTTGTTAGGCTTGGATTATCATACACTGTGATATGTAATAAATGTAAAAGTTTCTCCTGTCCGGTCCAGAGGTGGGTTCCTACCAGTTCGCACCTATTCGGTAGAACCGGTTCGTCAAATCTACTGAACCGGTTAGAAGAGGTTCCACCAGTGGACCCGGAAAGCAGGCCGCACCTACAGAAGAGGTTCCAAATTTTTTTGAAACCCACCACTGGTCCAGTCATGTCTGATTTTAGGGAGCGGTGCTCCATCTCCCTTTCCAAGGGAGCCAACATTGTCTAAAGATGCTTCCATAGTCATTTGGACGGCATGAATACACACCAAGGCACACGGAACACTGCTACTTTCCCACTGAGTGGTACCTATTTATGCACATTACTTGCAATTTGCATGCTTTCAAACTGTTAGGTTTGGGGCAGGAATGGATGTGTACCCTATCACATGGTAGTTGCAGAGCACGGTTAAACAAGCTCATAGGGTTTTGAAATTTATTTAATTGATTATGGTTTAGAAAGTCAGTGTGAATCCAATCTCTGGATGGCAAACTGTTTATAAAACTTCATTCTTGCCACTTCAGACCTAGAATGGCAGGACATAGCATAGCCTTAACTCTAGCACAGTGTTTCTCAACCTTGTCAACTTGAAGATGTCTGGACTTCAACTCCCAGAATTCCCCAGCCAGCGAATGAGGTAGAGCATTCCGAAACAGTCCCTGTTTTCATCTAAATGAAGCCAGTTGAATGGTGCCAAGAGGACAAGATCCAAAATAGAACCATGGCAAAACTAGTTCAGTGTTTCTCAACCTTGACAACTTGAAGATGTCCGGACTTCAACTCCCAGAATTCCCCAGCCAGCAAATGCTGGCTGGGGAATTCTGGGAGTTGAAGTCCAGACATCTTCAAGTTGACAAGGTTGAGAAACACTGCTCTAGCACAACTACACTCTGTGAACAAAACCTTCATATAAATCTTAGTGGACTGTAGCCTAGCAATTCTGACTCTCTTCACGGTAATTACATTTATATCTCATTCCTGTGAGAATTTAAGGTGGTGTACAGGGTGGTCATTTCATTTTATTTCAAACACATTTCTCATTCTTTCATAAGAGTAAATCAAAGCCGATATCTCTGAAAAGGTAGCTATTTTCATAATGAACTGGGCCCAGACTTAATGAAGGCATTACACCTATCCACTGAGAATTCCTACATAAAATAATTCAATCCGATCTTCCTTGGCAAATGCACAACATGAAATTTAATACGCTATCAGTATTTTATATATTTCTTTGATTGCTGCAATGCACATTTGACACATGCACTTCTAGAACTAGAGACAATTTGGAAAAGAGCTGATGCCGTTCCCATGTTCAAAAAAGAGGGGGGAAAAACCAGATCAAGAAAACTACAGACTAATCAGCCTAACATCAACACTTGGGGGAAATCCTGGAAAAGATAATCAAAAAAACTGATCTGCAAACCCTTAGAAACGAAGTTAAAACTAAAGTTTGTTAAAAACAGATCAAGCCAAACCAATCCTATTTCATTCCTTGACAAAGTGACTAAATTAGCGGATCAGTTAAATGCTGTGGACGTAGTAGATTTAGACTTCAGTAAGACATTCGACAAAGTAGACCACAACGTACTTCTTAGTAAATTAGAAAAATGTGGGATAGACAGCACCAGATGGATTTGCAATTGGGTGACAATGAGTAGGTCTTAGTGGTGCTACATCTACATGAAGGGAAGAACCAGTGGGGTACCACAAGTTTCTGTCTTAGGCCGAATACTCTTCAATATCTTCGTAAATGACTTAGATTACGGAATAGAAGGGGAACTCATCAAATTTGCAGATGACACTAAGCTAGCAGGAATAGCCAACACCCCAGAAGACACACTCAATACCCAAAAGGATCTTGACAGACTTGAACAATTGGCACTATTGAAAAAAGGGACCTTTAATCTGGAGAAAAGCAAGGTTTCAGACAGGAAAAACCAAACCAAGGTACAAGTACAGATTAGGTGAAATCCGGCTCAAGAACAGTAACTGTCAGAGTGATTTTGGGAGTCCTAGTGGACTTAAATATGAGCCAGCAATGTGCGGCAGCAGCCAAAAAAGCTAATACAATCCTTGGTGACATAAGCAGAAGCATGGAATCAAAATCGCTTGAAGTATGAGTTGTTAGGAATATAATCTAACGGTTGGGTTGGCAATATATAAACCATGTAACAATGCTATACCTGTTTCTTTAAATCATACTGTAAAATGTGATTGTTTTCCTCAATCGGCCATAAAAGGGAGCCAGAATGACTGTTAGCTCTCTGTTTGTTAGATGCAGGGCTGATCTGATCTGAGTGTTTTGGAAGCTGGCTGTTAGAAAGTGCCGTGAGCTATTGTAAGTTTTGCAACTGCTAGCAAACTTTGAGTACCAGACTGTTTGTATGATTATGGACTATGTTATTTGGATTATCCCTTAACTAAAAGACATTGATGACTGACTGAATTATCCGTGTATGACTTGGACTGTTTGATGGACTCTGATACCTCTATTTCCACGAAAGTAAAGGCCTATTTAAACTGCAGTGTCTCTGTATGCTGGTTTGTGTGTTCTCTAACACAACTCTCACAACGCTTTGCTGAACGTACTCACTCTCCCAACGGGGAGCTTACCTAACATGAGTACTACTATATAAACCTTAGTAAGTAACATCTGGAATATGGCATCCAGTTTTATTCACCGCATTACAAAAAAGATGTTGAGACTTTGGAAAAAGTGCAGAGAAGAGCAACTAAGATGATTAAGGGCCTGGAGACTAAAATATATGAAGAATAATTGCAGGATATGGGTATGGCTAGCTTAGAGAACAGGATCACTAGGGGCGACATGACAGCAGTGTTCCAGTATTTGAGGCGGTGCCACAAAGAAGAGGGGGTCAACTTATTTTCCAAAGCAACAGAAGGCAAGACAAGAAATAATAGATGGAAATTAATCAAGGAGAGAAGCAAGCTGGAATGAAGGAGAAACTTCCTAACAGTGAGAACAATTAGCCAGTGGAAGGGCTTGCCTTTACAAGTTGTTGCTTCATCACTTGAGGTTTTTAAGAAGAGACTGGACAATCACTTGTCTGAAATGATAATAGCAATAGCAATAGCAGTTAGACTTATATATCGCTTCATAGGGCTTTCAGCCCTCTCTAAGCAGTTTACAGAGTCAGTATATCGCCCCCACAGTCTGGGTCCTCATTTCACCCACCTCGGAAGGATGGAAGGCTGAGTCAACCTTTGAGCGGGTGAGATTTGAACCACCGAACTGCAGCTTAGCAGTCAGCTGAAGTGGCTGCAGTACTGCACTCTAACCACTGTGCCACCTCGGCTCTTCCATAAATCAGGATAAATCTCCTGCTTGAGCAGAGGGTTGCACTAGAAAACCTCCAAGGTACTTTCCAGCTCTATTCTAATTCCGATTTTGTTTTTGAGTGGGTAAAAATGGAGCATGTTGACCAATGCTACATGTACAGGTCTCCTGTTCCCTAAATAAAGACTGGATCTAAAAACAATCATGTACAAGAATAAATACTATTGTTCATAATAAAAGATAATGTATCTGTTTCTGGGTTTTTTTTTGATGGATGGCTAGACTTACATATTACTGGAGGAAAGCCCAAGCACGCATATCACAATCAAGTCCTTAGAGGAACAAATAAGGATATGTGTAGCAGAATTTAAACCTGCCAGTTTGATCTCCCAGCTAAACTTGATTATCTTGGCAAGAGAACATGGTGCAATTTATCTCATTTGTTTGGCTTCCACCACTGTGGATAAAATGTTAGTATTAGATATCAGATCAAAAGGAGGGCAAGACACACACACAAAAAAACAAAAATTAGGACATAAACCAGAAATTAAAGCAATACTAAACAGCAATATATATATCAAGATAGTTTCAGAAGTCTGTATAACGTGAACCCATGCAATTTTATAGTTTAGAGGTTTTCCATCAAGAACACTTCATGTACTAAAACCTTCAAGTTTGCCCAGATAAATCCTGTATATAATTGTAGCTGGCAACCTTTGATTCTTCTTATATAAAGTATTATCTGACAGCCCTTAGTAACTTTAATAATAGGTAGACAGGCAGGGTATGTGCCATTTGTAATGGGCATTAATCCTCTGCGGCTGAAAGATACTGAAATCTACAATATATTATGTCTAATTTAAATGCACATACACCCTACGTATTTGCATCTCAAAAACAACTACTGCGATGTGCATCTGATACCTATGGGGGTCAAGCCAATTTGAATCAAGGTATCAAAAAAAGGAAAACTATTTTCTAAGCATGCCGTATTTTCATCATCTTGACATCCCTTTATGATTGGCAGGTTGTAAGAAATGTTTTATGTATGCAACCTGAGAGAGAAAGGGAGAGAGAGAGATGGCAAGGTATACTAGAGGAAACTGACATGATATAAAAGGTATGTTTTGTTGCTGGATTTTTCTGTCACATCTATGCCAACTATCAGAAGTGGAGTCCCACATTTTAAGATTACTTTTCTGTTTAGCTAGCCATGGGAAAGAGAATGCCGGATTAAATGGATCTCGGTCTGATTTGGCAAGGCAATTTCTACGTTTCTTTCTGCTCAGCGCTATTTGATTACAATGCCAAATTTGCTCTTTGCAGCTTTGACATTGAACATTCCGAGGAATTAACTAATGTGATTCAGATTTCACAACAACAGAAAACTATTCATGACCTCAGATTGACAACAATATAATGGGAATTCAGAAATCTAATTAGACAACAAAGAGTACCTTAAAAGGAGGGGAAAAGGGATCTGCCTGGCAGCATTGTTTTACAGAAATAAGACAGAAGAAGTGCTTGTTCTGCCAAGCCTTTCCCTCCATTCAGTATTAATTGCGAAAGGAAAAAGCAGTATATTGCACTCAATCTTTGGAGCCAATTAACCATTCATAAATATGATTATATCACAGTATACGCCTGTAGAGAAAGAAAAGCAGAAAAACCCATGGCTAAAAATGTAAAATATTATAGAGGCCAAAGGAGGTTTGATGCAAGTGTTTTCTAAGAGTCTTGGAATACTGGATAATCTTAGGGAAATATTTCTTATCATTTTTAAGGTGAGGATTGGAAAACCTCATGCTTCCTTCCATATTAGCTTATGATTCCCAACCTAAGTCTCGTAATACAGAATTTGGTTCTTCTTCTGGATGGATGGCCATTATGGTTGGGGCTGGTTGATGCCAGTCATTCTGACTCTCCGGCGAGAATACGACTTGCACCCCGAGGATAAGAATAATAATTCCCAGAAGAGTCTTTGAGATTTCTGAGATGAAATACATGAAATGTTTTCACTGATCAACAGTGGGATATTAAAGCCAAGCACCTCTACAGCAAGGCCCAGATGTGAGGAAGGCGTACATATTTAAGAAATAATATGTCCTTCAACATCAAGATGATGCTGTCCTCAGCAATGCTTTGTCTCGGAATAGAAAGAGCCACGCTATGTATCTGTTTAACCTGGATTTATGATTGAGGTCAAGGAGGAGCGCAGGGTTTTTGAATAAACAGTGGGGATAATAGGTGCCTACAGATATGGATTGTCCTTATTGTTTTACTTTGATGCACACGTCCAGATGGAGGTTGTTTTAATATTGAAAATAAATGTTCACCGTATGAAGACAATGAATTTTCAAACTGCCTACTGTTGTGACGTTCCTTATACTGAAACTGTGTATTATATTATTTGAAAACGTGTCGTTTGTGTCTGCATAGATAGATAAAGAAAGGTAGATAGACAGACAGACAGACATTCTCTCCGAAGATTAATACTTATAAAGCACCAATTTAATAGAAATGATGCACAATATGCTAATGTATTTCCCGTCATATGTGGGACTCAGTAGGATAACAGTGGCTGCATTATGCCCATGACATTTTAAGAGATGCCATAAATTAAAAAAAAAAATGTAAAGTGTCCATGAAAATATATTTCATCAGTGCAATCCGCAATAAAATGTTGCAGGGTGAACTGTTCCCATTCAGGGTTCCCCCCAACACTCATTCTGTGTCTCCTTCTGCTATCATTCTCAAGAAAACGAAGTCTTTCTCATCCACCAAGCATATTCACATTTTGCAGAATGGTTTGCCCTTATATTTATGTTCTTCTCTGCTTTGAAGTTCCCCTAGTTCAGTGTTTCTCAACCTTGGCAACTTAAATGTGTTTTTATTTTTCCATTTCATTTTCGTACAGTCACATATATACTGTGCATAACCGGGGCCATATAACATTAAACAATAAACACAGCCATTCCTCTTGTCGACAATACCCCCAGAAATAGAAACCCAATGTACCTCTTCGACCCTCCATACACCCTTTCTTTCACCCCCCTCCAACTTCCCTTCTTCCCTCCATCATTCCCCTCTACCCTACTTCCCCTCCCCCTCTACCACACCTCTCTCCCGATACACTCCCTCCCTTCCTTCTCCCCCTCCCTCCCGTCCTCTCTCCCGTCCCTCTCTACCCCTCTTTCTTCTATCCCTCTACTCCTCCCTTCGGTGTATTTCTACAATCTATTAATATATTCAGCTTGTCCTATTTTTACAGTGAAATTAAAGAGCAACAGTATACAAGTGTTGTCACGTTACTTTAAAATCTAGCACATATTATATATTCCCCCTCCCCCCTCCCCCCTAACACCCTAACACCTTGGCAACTTGAAGATGTCCGGACTTGCTGGCCGCGAATGCTGGCTGGGGAATTCTGGGAGTTGAAGTCCGGACATCTTCAAGTTGTCAAGGTTGAGAAACACTGAACTAGTTTTGCCGTGGTTCTATTTCAGATCTTGTCCTCTTGGCACCATTCAACTGGCTTCATTTAGACGAAAACAGGGACTGACTGTATTCTGTGCAGGTAAACATTCGGCTCATTTCTTGTTGATCATATTAATGACTGCCAGTCGAAATAGGAAACACAATCACACGTTTTAAAAATGTTATCTGGGATGGTTGTCAACTTTTTTATTGGTTCTCCTGTGTCTGATCAAGAGGGGTTGGACAGTAGCAAATGATACTACCAAAATGATTTAAATCTCTTATTTATTCATTTCTAATATCAAAAAAACAGAAACTGGATTTTTTTTCTGATTCATTGGCAATTTTTTTGTAGCTTGAGACTTTCCTTCAGTTTAGCAAAAGAGAAAAAAGAAATAGAAAAGAAAAAACCCAGTTGCAGATCATCGCAATTAATCCTTTGTTTATGCAGAAAACCTGACAATATACAAGTATAATTTTAAAAACCCTTATGATAATTTCATAAACTATAATTTATGAAAAAGGGTATTTCCAACTGTTCACCACTACCCTTTTTACTGCCTTTTCTAGTTTCAAGAGGAATTATTTTAAAAGGCTGATTTGTCATAAAAAAATGAAACTGAACTAATTTGCAAATTTCTACAAGAGTGGCCGAGGGGATTCCCATATCTGTACACAAAAATATTTTTTTTTCGTGAAGCAATAGGCACCTCCCTCCCATGCCCAAACAAACGTTTCAAACTATTAAATAAAAATATGGGCATTTGCTTATGTTATTGCTGTTTTACTGTGTTCAATATGCTTAGGCTGTTTTCAATTGCCTGAGCCATATTGATATGATTTATGGCTGAACTTATTTTAACTGGTGTGTGTGTGTGTGTGTGTGTGTGTGTGTGTGTGTGTGTGTGTGTGTATATATATGATTTTTACAACCCCTGGTAAGCCCCAGTTATGGGAGGAAGCTAACTGCTTCCATCATCTGTCAATCGGCTCGTCACAAGAGTCCATCACGACAGAAACCCAATATTTTTACTGTTGCCTTTGTTATATTTGTGTTTGTTTTTTTTAATCTTACCAGGGGTTGTAAAAATCTAATAGATACCTTTCACCCTGGCTTCGCTGATAACGGATAAGAACCTGTGACCTAATGGCTAAGAAGTCTGCCTAGTATGTAATATAGCCCAGGTTCAAATCCCAGTAAGGGTATGGCTAGCTGATGAGAGCTAAATAGCTTGAAATAGATCTATACTAGTCTCCCTTTATTTATTTATCAGCACAAATAAAAAACAAACAAACAAACAAACAAACATACATACATACATATATATATAATAGATAGATAGATAGATAGATAGATAGATAGATAGATAGATAGATAGATAGATAGATAGAATAACACACATATATATAAAATAACATAAGCCAAGGCTTGGATCTTTGAGGCTTTTTCATATTTATGTGGAAAGGTTCGGTGGCTGAGAATTTAAAGAAAATCAGTTGAGTTTCCTTTTCCTTTTAGAATGCAGTATATTAGTACATCTTTGTACTAATGCCAAATGCTTCAGATAATCAATCTGCCTGTAAAGTTAAAGTTACATTTCAGAACGGCCTTGCAGATCAACTATACGGTAAAAGACCTATAGGTCCTGGATTTTAAAATGAAATTTTGCAGATGTCACTGCATTTGTGACAAGGAAACTAAAAACAAGACTGGATCTTATCAACCAAAACAAGATGAAGTCAGACTGATGATTCTTCCATCATATCTGCGGGATATTTTTGGCAAATGAGAAGAATGATTTGGTTCTATTCTGGATGCTTACATGCAGCCCTTCATTGATAGTTCACTGGGGATGTTCAGCAGACTATAATGATTTATAGAGATACTACAATCATGGAGACACCGTAAATGCAGTGAAAGCTGGATGGATGAAATAATCTTGTTCTCATAAACTAAGCTTTTAGACATTCAGGAGACAGATTTACATCAGCTGCAGAATACTTCCAGCTTTTATATGAAATTATGTTTGCCACAGCACTGTTGTATGGAGCAAACGGTGAGGAAGGGGGGGGGGGAAGACATTCACACATGATGTTAAGCCATGCTTTAAATTATTGCTTGTTGAGCAACCCAAAATAGACTAGTTTAAAAATCACACTAAGCCAAAATCAGGCAAAAAACACATTTATATATTATTATTATCCCTGCAGCAGGGATGGGTTCTGGCTACTGTTACTGCCAGTTTGGTCAAGGATGGCCCTGTGCGCATAGTACTAAAAGCCAGAAACAAGATGGCGCCATCGAGAGAACCGGTTCAGGGGCATGGCAGGCCAGGTTACTACCTATTCGGCCAAACTGGTCCAAACTGGTAGGAACCCACCACTGGCCGGGAGTAGATCAATGCAAGTAGCGGAATAATTTCCCTCAATTTTTCCTAGCAGCCCTAATTATATCATTATTCCCTCTGGCAGTCTTATGGGTGTGGAAGTTGAAGTTTAAAGAAGCAGGATAGGAAGAGTATTGACGCTTTTGAACTTTGGCGTTGGAAAAGTTTCCTGGAAATGCCCTGGATGGCTAAGGAGAAAAAAGATGGATCATGGAACAAGGGTTCTCATTTGAGGCAGAAAGGACCAGATTTTATTTATTTATTTATTTATTTATTTATTTATTTGTTTGTTTGTTTGTTTGTTTGTTTGTTTGTTTGTCTTGTATGCCGCCCACTCCCGAAGGACTCCGGGCGGCTCACAAAAGACAAGGGAAAAGGGGGAACAAGACAAAGACAACATATTAAAAACAAAACCAACATTCACAATTTCTGTGGAGGTAGATGCTTCTCAGCTCCCCCCAGCCTGCTGGAACAGTCAGGACTTGGTGGCTTTGCGGAAGGCCGGGAGGGTAGTAAGGGTCCGGATCTCCACGGGGAGCTGGTTCCAGAGGGCCGGAGCTGCAACAGAGAAGGCTCTCCCCCGGGAAGTCGCCAGCCGACATTGGCTGGCAGATGGAATCCGGAGGAGACCTAACCTGTGCGATCTAATTGGTCTGAGAGAAATTATTCCACTTAGGACACATTATGCAAAGACCCAGATCTCTAGAAAAGGCCGTAGCAGTGGTGAAATCTAAATTTTTTTTGCACCAATTCTGGGAACGTAGTTGTTGTTGGTGGTGGGGGTCATGTGTCTGGGTGGGCATGGCCACTTTTTTTTCACTTTTTAAAGCATTTTTTTCCTGCTTTGGGCAAATAGGCAGGAGAAAAATGCTTTAAAAAAGGGGGGAGGAGAAGCTTCCGACGATCTCGCGGATGAGCTGCGTGATCCTTGGAAGCTTTTATTTTACTACCGGTTCGCAGAACTAACGACAATTATCCGTACCGGTTCAGCCGAACCGGGAGGATTTCACCCCTGGGCTGTAGTATTGGGAAAGGTAGAAGGAAAGAGAAGAAGAATATGACTACAAGTAGTCCTCAACTTACAACAGTTAGTGACTGTTCAAAGTTACGACGCCACTGAAAAAAGCGTCTTATGACCATTTTTCACTCTTCTGACCTTTGAAGCATCCCATGGTTTTTATCCGCATGCTTGACAACTGCTTCATATTTATGACGGTTGCAGTATCCCAGGGTCACCTGATTCCCCTTTTGCGACAAGCAAATCCAACGGGGAAGCCAGGCTCACTTAATAACCGTGTTACCAATTTAGCAATTGCAGGGATTCGCTTAACCAAAATGTGGCAAGGGAAGTCGTAGAATGTGGCAAAGCTCATTTAACAGATTTTTCACTTTGCAACGTAAATTTCAGGCTGTAGTCGCAGGTCGAGGACCGCCGGTAACAGCAAAGTGAGTGGAATCAGTTACAGAGGCAATGAATACAATCACTGAGAGATGGGAAATAATAACTTAGGAAATTGCCAATGCCTTGGAGAATATCTATCTGTGTAGTTAAGAGTTGAAAACATCTTGAAGACACATTGTCTGTCTGTTTGTCTATCTATCTATCTCTGTCCTCTCTCTCTCTGTCTCTCTGTCATCTATCTCTGTCTTAACTCATCTATCTGTGTCTCTATGTCTGTCTGTCTGTCTGCTTGTCTACCTATCATCCATCCATCCATCCATCCATCCATCCATCCATCCATCCATCCATCCATCCATCTCAACTACATGAACTTTAGCTTGGTTTAATGGTGAAGGCATCAGGTTAGGAACCAGGAATGTTCCAACTTCAGCATAAAGATATCTGGATCATTTCAGTCCCTCTCAACTCTCAGATGAAGACAATGGCAAATGGCTTCTGAAAACCTTGTTATGGAAACTGCAGGGACTTGCCTGAAGTCACGTCTTGACTCAAAAGCAAAAAAAACCACCCCCAAATCAAAACAAAACCAGGTTCTTTTTTTGGTTAATGCCATTCTCTTATGATAATACACATACAGACACACACACTCTGCCAGATCTGTCACCATGTTTTGGTCTTTGAGGAAAAAAAAACTCTTCCAAAGCACTGTAACATTAAAATTAGTGGTTTCCACTTTAGAAAGATGAAGATGTCTGAGGCTTGGTAGTATTAATTTTGGCCCTCTGGAAGATCTCCTGGTAGGCATTAGATGGCCTTCCATTTTGGCTATCCATTAGAAACAGATGAAAATGGAGCTCTTCTAGGGATGATCTGGCTATCTGGGTTATACACTGCTATTGCTCTGTGTCAGGGGTGGGTTTCAACCGGTTCGCGGCGGTCCCTGCGAACCGGTTGGTCGCCGAACCCGGAGGTAAGTAACTTCCAGGAACAGCGAAGGGCGCGCCTGCCCGCCCGCGGTCCTTACCCGGTTTTGACGAGTTCTGCGCTTCCACGCATGCGCAGGACGCATACAGTGCCTGCGCGATCGTCCAGGAGCAGCTGGAGCGTCGCGCAGACACTAGTACGCATGCGTGCACAGCGCGCGTGCACGAGGACGCCGCTGGCCCCGTTCCAACCGAACTGGTTGGAACGGGGCGAGAAACCCACCCCTGCCCTGTGTTGGAGGTCCACAATTTTGTATTGAATTTGATGTTACTTGCCTCGAGCTGCTGTGAGTCCTTGGGGATCTGAATAGAATAAGCAATCAAGCAAACAAACATTCCCCACATTTATTTCTGTGGAATTATTTGCATTCTGAAATTATGCTGAACTTTGTAACATTTGTCGATTAATCAATTTAGGGGTATGAAACCTTTCTCTGTTGTTACATATAGAAGCCATATTAGCGGTTTTCATAAAGATAACACAAAATCTATCCCCCCATCTTTGGCAAGAGTCCTTTGCATATAACTCCAGTAAGATACAACTTTACTTTACTTTACTTTACTTTACTTCTTTACTTAACTTAACTTAACTTAACTTAACTTAACTTACTTAACTTAACTTAACTTTACTTTACTTTACTTTACTTCTTAACTTAACTTAACTTAACTTTACTTCTTAACTTAACTTAACTAACTTAACTTTACTTTACTTTACTTCTTTACTTAACTTAACTTAACTTAACTTAACTTTACTTCTTAACTTAACTTAACTTAACTAACTTAACTTTACTTTACTTTACTTCTTTACTTAACTTAACTTAACTTAACTTTACTTTACTTCTTAACTTAACTTAACTTAACTTAACTTAACTTTACTTTACTTCTTAACTTAACTTAACTTAACTTAACTTTACTTTACTTTACTTCTTAACTTAACTTAACTTAACTTAACTTAACTTAACTTAACTTAACTTAACTTTACTTTACTTCTTTACTTAACTTAACTTTACTTTACTTCTTAACTTAACTTAACTTAACTTAACTTTACTTTACTTTACTTTACTTTACTTCTTAACTTAACTTAACTTAACTTAACTTAACTTAACTTAACTTAACTTAACTTAACTTAACTTAACTTAACTTTACTTCTTAACTTAACTTAACTTAACTTTACTTTGCTTTACTTTACTTTACTTCTTAACTTAACTTAACTTAACTAACTTAACTTAACTTCTTTACTTAACTTAACTTAACTTAACTTTACTTTACTTCTTAACTTAACTTAACTTAACTTAACTTAACTTAACTTAACTTAACTTAACTTAACTTAACTTTACTTTACTTTACTTTACTTTACTTTACTTTACTTTAATAAAATTTGTATGCCGCCCACTCCCTTGGGACTCTGGGCGGCTCACAGGCAAGATAAGAGAAACAATTAAAAATGTAAGATTAAAAAATACAATTGTTAAAATTGCACGCCATCCATTCTGTCTAAGTGGGTCTGGACATTGATCAACAGCCCCAGGCCTGCCGGAACAGCCAGGTCTTAATGGCTTTACGGAAGGCCGGGAGAGTGGTAAAGGTCCGGATCTCTACGGGTAGATCAGTACTACAGTAGATCAGCCTTTTACAACTTGGTGACCTCCCTATGCAGGTAGTCCTCCTCAACTTATAACAGTTTGTTTAGTGACCATTTAAAATCACAAGGGCACTGAAAAATGTGACATGGCTGTTTTTCACAGTTACTTTCACAAAACTTTTTGCATCATCCCCATGGTCGCGTGATCAAAATTCAGACCCTTGGCCTGAAATATATGATATGAAATACGATTCATATTTATGACGGTTGCAGTGTTTCATGCGATCCCTTTTTGCAACCTTCTGATGAGCAAAGTCAACGAGGAAGCCAGTTTCACCGAAACACCATGTTGCTAATTTAACAATTGCAATGATTTCACTTAATAAATGTGGCAAAAAATGATGGTAGACTGGGCAAAATCCACTTAACAACTGTCTCACTTAGCAGTTGAAATTCCGTTGCGGTCGTAAGTCGAGGACTACGTGTACCTTGGAGTGCAATTCCATAAAATCCCAGCTGACAGGAGCTTCCTGTTACATATGAAAAGCATGAAGACTGGAAGGGTGATAGTAGTTAGTTCCAGCCAAGAAAAAAGGATCAAGTAAGACAGCTTCCTGTGCATTTATAAGATCAACTCCAATGATGCAGCAATACTGAATCTGTGTTGAAGGAAAGTTAGACTGAGGGCATGAGAAAGAAACAGGTGAGCTGGAGAAAAAAATAAAAACAAACAAACCATAGTTACTATATCAGCAAAATCAAATGCCTAGCTCATGCTTCCTAGCCTACTCCGTGAGAACAGGCCCTTCAGAACGTGTGATCATAACAATGTGGTTTTTTAATGTGTTGTTCTGAAAGGTCACACACACCCCCTGCGCCCCTGAGCATTGAAAGCACAGAGGATATGTTGAATCATACCTATTGTTCCTTATCTCATTTGCATTTGGTGAAATCCCTGCATGGGCCTGATTTAGCAAGTAAGTCCTGTGCTGATATTTCCCTGGGTGAAACGTGATTTCTAAATGTAGCTTCTGCGCTTCTCGAAAACAAACACTTGGTCTATTCTGCCTGCTTAGGTCCACATTTTAATTTTGGAGGGTTGTGTACTTGCTATAGGTGAAGGGTTATATGCTTTCATCTAACATCATTGGTAGGGCATTTATTTATTTATTTATTTATTCATTCATTCATTCATTCATTTTACTTCCTTCAAAGAAATGTATCGGATAATTTATAATGATCAATGGCCACAGGTTGGTCCCTACCAGTTCGCACCTATTCGGTAGAACTGGTTTGTCAAATCTACCAAACCAGTTAGAAGAGGTTCCACCAGTGGACCCGGAAAGCAGGTACATGAACGGTGGGTGTCCCTCGGGCATCGGTGATGTCACCGTTTAATCCTTTTGACCTGGAACAGTGGTGGTATTCTACTTGTTCGGACCGGCTCACCCGAACCGATAGCGGAAATCTCTATCCTCCCCAGCTCTCTATGGCATCCCATTTAGGGCCTTTTTTTAGGCAAAGCACATGCACCAAAGGCAGAGCGCATGCGCGGATGTGCGTGCGCTCACATTTGCGAACCGGTAGGGAAGGTAAGTGATTACCTCCCCTGACCTGGAAGCATCTTAGTGCTTCTGTCAGGTGCTCCTTCGTTTAATAATCAAGAAAGAAACCACTCAACTCCATGCTTAGAATTAAGTGTACTTTTACTAATTACAAACAATGAGTAGCAAAGCAAAGCTGAGTCTGAGTAAAATGGTGCGAAAGCGATAGATATCATTTATAATTCAATCCCCTCCCCTTGGCACCCCATTTCATAGTCCAATCATAATTCACCCAACCGTCAGGTGGGAGATGTCTTCAAAATTCCATCATCAGGTTGGAATGCCGGACAGTTAGCCTTGGCGGGAAATTCCCTTCTTCCACATGCGCAGATAGATGGTCAGGACAGCGCCTAATAACAATCCTCCAGTACATAATGATTCCCCTCCCAAATACCAGCCCTCTCTAAGCGGTTTACAGAATCAGCATATATTGCCCCCTAACAATCCGGGTCCTCATTTTACCCACCTCGGAAGGATGAAAGGCTGAGTCAACCTTGAGCCGGTGAGATTTGAACAGCCGAACTGCAGAACTGCAGTCAGCTGAAGTGGCCTGCAGTACTGCACCCTAACCACTGCGCCACCTCGGCTCTGTTATATTATCCTGCCAAGTAGGAATTACAATATTAGACCTTGAAATAATTGCAATGCTGTAAAATGCCATTGAATCAGCACTGGATACTTAACCATGGATTAGCCAACAAAATTATTAATCGTCGCCCAGTGGAACACAGGCATCTGTGGAACTATGACAATATCGAAGTTATGAAATGTGCAGCCTTAGCGTCACAATGCAAGTTTCACCCCTTTCTTATCTGTCTCACAAAGTTGCAGGGCAAAATCGGAAGAGTTTGGTTGTGACGTCGCAGTATACACATATCTTCATCTGTTTGATTGTAACAATCACTGATATTCTATCCCCCCACTTTCCCACTTAAATAGCTGATCAAGTAGTTACACTACACTAAATTAGCCCTTAATAATTTATCATTTCACCTGTAACAAATTCCCGGTCAGAGAAAGGTTCAATGGCCTTTAAGAACGATGGCCTGAAAGGTTTCCTTGCTTCTGTTCTTTTATTCTGTGAGCTTTCTAATGCCATATTTTCCTCTGAGATACCAAGTGAGAGAATTTTAGATTCTGTTTAGCCTTTTAGTCACCAGTTATCAATATCTAATTAAGTATTTAAGCTGCTCTGGGATACGAAGTGCTCTCATTCATGGATTAGCAATAGCAATAGCAGTTAGACTTATATACCGCTTCATAGGGCTTTCAGCCCTCTCTAAGCGGTTTACAGAGTCAGCATATCACCCCCAACAACAATCCGGGTCCTCATTTTACCCACCTCGGAAGGATGGAAGGCTGAGTCAACCTTGAGCCGGTGAGATTTGAACTGCTGAACTGCAGATCACAGTCAGCTGAAGTGGCCTGCAGTGCTGCACCCTAACCACTGCGCCACCTCGGCTCTTAGTAACTGGTTAAAATATAGGAAACAAAGGTAGTAATATATAGGCCTTCAAGGATGAGGATTTTAGGATAAATATGAATACACGTACAAGATTTGCAGTTACTGTAAATTTGTCATATTTATTCAGGGTGATATCACCAATAAGGGGATGTGAAAAGCTTCAAAGGATTTCTAAGAAATGCTTGACTGGGCTGCAACTGCTTTCCAAAACAATAACAAAGGCAAATTCTATGTTTGGCATCATTAGGAAGGAAACTGAAAATAAACCTCCAGATATAATTATCTCTTTATGTTATCCACGGTGAAATCACAGGACTATTGTGCCCAGTTTTAGACGCTGCACCTTGCAAAGAATACAGTCCTCGGCTTATGAAAACAGAATTTCTGTTGCTGAGCAAGCCGGTTGTTAAGTGAGTTGCACTCAAGTTTACAAGCTTCTTTTTTTTTGCTGCGGTTGTTAAGCAAATCATTGAAGTTGTTAAGGAAACCATGCATTCTTGAAGCAAATTTAATGTTTCCCATTGATTATTGCTTGTTGGAAGCCAGCTGGGAAGGTCGCGAATGGTGATCACATGACCTGGTCATGCTACAACCGTCATAAATACAGGACAGTTTCCATGGGCCTAAATTTGATCATGTGACTGTGGGGATGCTGCAAAAGTTCAGGTCACTTTTTCATTGCTGTTGTAGCTTTGAACAGTTGCTAAAGACATGGCTGTAAGTCAGGGGTGGGTTTCTCGCCCCGTTCCAACCGGTTCAGTTGGAACGGGGCCGGCAGCGTCCTCGTGCACGCGCATGCTCCTGGACGATCGCGCAGGTGCTGTATGCGTCCTGCGCATGCGTGGAAGCACAGAACTCGTCAAAGCCGGGTAAGGACCGCGGGCGGACGGGCACGTTCCCGGAATACACAAAATTGTACACAGACAGGGCCGGATTTTCCTATAGGCTAACTAGGCTTCAGCCTCAAGATCAAGAGGGGCCTACATTCAAATTGTTAGCAAAATTAAAATTACACTATTCTAAAAACAGTGAACAATAAAACACTGAACTGAAAATAAGGAGAAACTCTACGCATATGACTAATAAACAAACATAAAAATGTATTGGTTAAGATCGTTCCAGCGCCGCGGCAGTTGGGGAGCCCGCCCACGTTCCCGGCACCGGCGGTTGAGCGAGAGGCGTGGCCGCTCCCAGTAGCCGCCCCGTCGACGCGGAGCCCACCAGCGGCCAGGCAGGTGAGGGCGAGGGGGCCGAGCCGGGCAGCTGAGCGCAGCAGGGGAGGCGGCTGGCCTCGCTGCCTTTGCCGCAGAGCAGAGCCGCCCTCCGTCGGGAGGCCACTATATATATTGATATATATTGATCTATATCACAGTAATGATGTATTTTATTGTCTCTCATGTAATTCACAAACTTAAAAATGGGAGGTGAAAGGGCCTCATAAGTGGAATAGCCTAGGGCCTCTTTTCATCTAAATCCGGCCCCGTACACAGATAACACAAGTAGGAAGTTCTTTCCCCTTCTGCAAAGTGCCAGAATACAGGGCCATCCAATGAAACTAAAGCTTGGAAATTGGGAATAAAGACAAAACCATAAGTAGTATAGGTAGGAACCACAATTGAGCCCCAAATTTCTGTTCTTAAGCAAGAGTTAAGTGAGCGTTGCCCCATTTTACATTCTTTCTTATCACAGTTGTTAAGTGAATCAATGCAGTTGATAAGTTAGTAGCAATAGCAATAGCAGTTAGACTTATATATCACTTCATTAGGGCTTTCAGTCCTCTCTAAGCGGTTTACAGAGTCAGCATATCGCCCCCAACAACAATCCGGGTCCTCATTTCACCCACCTCGGAAGGATGGAAGGGCTGAGTCAACCTTGAGCCGGTGAGATTTGAACCACCGAACTGCAGATAACAGTCAGCTGAAGTGGCCTGCAGTACTGCACTCTAACCACTGCGCCACCTCGGCTCTTAGTAACCCAGTTGTTAGGTGAATCTGGTTCCCCCATTGACTTTACTTATCAGAAGGTGAGTTTGGGGCACAGCAATGGTCATAAATATCAACCAGTTGCCAAGCATCTGAAGTTTCATCACATGACCATGTGCAAAGGTTGTAACTGTGAAAAATGGTCGTAAGTCACATTTTTTTCAGTGCCGGAGTAACTTTGAACTGTCACTAAACAAATTGTTGCAAGTTGAAGACTACCTGTATGCGTAATATTGGCTTTAGAAGCAAAAGTGGACATTGTATAGTGCCAAATGGCAAAAACGAAATGAACTCTAGTCTATCTTTCTATGTTCTCATCTTCAAGGCATTTTCTGAGGATTATTTTTACTTGGGCCCGTGCTCGTGACCGTGAGAAGTTTCCTGATCACAGGTTGAAAACATTTTTATATTATGGTTAAAATATTTTGTTAAGTTGTGTCATAGGCCACCAAGGATGTCTGAGATCAAACAAGAATGGCACATAAATATTTTAAACAAAACAATGTTCAGTAGGACTCCAATTTTCTGGAATAATTTAGTATAAAAAAATATAGTATATTTCCCATGTGTTTCACATATGTAGATGATGAACAAGCCTTGTAGTAGTTCTGTGAAGGCAGCCAAATCTTTCCCCTGGTTTTACTGGTGCAGGCATTAGGGAACTTTCTCAAAGGGAACACTGTGATTAGGAAAGCAAAACATATTATCAGGGCCGGATTTTCCTGTAGGCTAACTAGGCTTCAGCCTCAAGATCAAGAGGGGCCTACATTCAAATTGTTAGCAAAATTAAAATTACACTATTCTAAAAACAGTGAACACTAAAACACTGAACCGAAAATAAGGAGAAATTCTACACATATGACTAATAAACAAACATAAAAATGTATTGGTTAAGATCGTTCCAGCGCCGCGGCAGTTGGGGAGCCCGCCCACGTTCCCGGCACCGGCGGTCGGGCGAGAGGTGCGGCCGCTCCCAGTAGCCGCCCCGTTGACACGGAGCCCACCAGCGGCCAGGCAGGTGAGGGCGAGGGGGCCGAGCCGGGGAGCTGAGCGCAGCAGGGGAGGCGGCTGGCCTCGCTGCCTTTGCCGCAGAGCAGAGCCGCCCTCCGTCGGGAGGCCAGCTATATATATTGATATATATTGATATATATCACAGTAATGATGTATTTTATTGTCTCTCATGCAATTTACAAACTCAAAAATGGGAGGTGAAAGGGCCTCATAAGTGGAATAGCCTAAATAGCCTCATCTAAATCCGGCCCTGCATATTATATACATACATACATACATACATACATACATACATACATACATACATACACATATACATTCATATACATACATATCTATATCTGTCTGTCTGTCTGTCTGTCTATCATCTATCTATCTATCTATCTATCTATCTATCTATCTATCTATCTATCTATCTATCATCTATCATCTATCTATCTATCTAACTATCTATCTATCTATCTATCTATCATCTATCTATCTATCTATCTATCTATCTATCTAACTATCATCTATCATCTGTCTATCTATCTATCTATCTATCTATCTATCTATCTATCTATCTATCTATCAATCTATCTATCTATCATCTATCTATCTATCATCTATCTATCTATCATCTATCTATCTCTATCTATCTATCTATCTATCTATCTATCTATCTATCTATCTATCTATCTATCTATCTAACTATCATCTATCATCTGTCTATCTATCATCTATCTATCTATCTATCTATCATCTATCTATCAT
The DNA here is from genome assembly GCF_009769535.1 of Thamnophis elegans. Classification (NCBI taxonomy): domain Eukaryota; kingdom Metazoa; phylum Chordata; class Lepidosauria; order Squamata; family Natricidae; genus Thamnophis; species Thamnophis elegans. The sequence goes on from NC_045548.1 coordinate 2,644,297, forward strand.
CTATCTATCTATCTCTATCTATCTATCTATCTATCTATCTATCTATCTATCTATCTATCTATCTATCTATCTATCTATCTATCATCTATCTATCTATCATCTATCTATCTATCTATCATCTATCTATCTATCTATCATCTATCTATTATCTATCTATCTATCTATCTATCTATCTATCTATCTATCTATCATCTATCTATCTATCTATCTATCTATCTATCTATCTATCTATCATCTATCTATCTATCTATCTATCTATAATCTATCTATCTATCTATCTATCTATCTATCTATCTATCTATCTATCTATCTATCTATCTACCTACCTACCTACCTACCTACCTACCTACCTACCTACCTACCTACAAAAGATTCAGATAAAACAAAATATAAGTTAATTTTCAGTATAATGTGTGCATTGGTATAGACAGATTTGTAGGAATGAGAAGCAAAGACAACTGTAAAGATATATAGTGTCTTGTTAGAGGGGAAGTTCATTCCCACCAGAATAGGAGTGAGACAAGAGTTTATTGGACCCACATGTGGTTTAGCTACTTAAAATGCTATATTATGTTGAAGGGAGGAAGTGCCATTGTTAGCAATATTCCATCCAGTCAGCTGGACTCAATAAAAGAAATTAAAGCAAAATCCCAACCTAAGCAAATGCTTTTTAATTGAATCAAATCTTTACACATGAAAAGAATTCTGGCCAACTCGTTCATGATGTAGCCAGAGAATTCTAAGGTCATTCAATTCATCCAACAAACTTGGTACTTTCCTAGACACTAACAGAGCTAAGTACTGCACAAGGTTTTTTTCCCCCCCTATCCAATATTTTAAATAATTGATATGAAGCACCAATCAGAGCCTTCTCTGTTGCAGCTCCGGCCCTCTGGAACGAGCTCCCTGTTGAGATCCGGACCCTTACTACCCTCCCGGCCTTCCGCAAAGCCACCAAGTCCTGGCTGTTCCAGCAGGCTGGGGGGGGGGGGGGAGCTGAGAAGCATCTACCTCCACGGAAATTGTGAATGTTGGTTTTGTTTTTAATATGTTGTCTTTGTGTCGTTTCCCCCCTTTCCCTTGTCTTTTGTGAGCCGCCCGGAGTCCTCCGGGAGTGGGCGGCATACAAGACAAATAAATAAATAAAATAAAATAAAATCACCCTAAAACCTGGTCATTTGCCTGGTCATGTTTCTTTGCTCACAACAAAGTTGTTGTGTTTTCCTGGCCAGAGTGTTCCCTTTGAGAAAGTTCCCGAATGACATATGCTGTCATGTGTTAATACAATTTACCCATACGGATTATCTCGTTCACTTCATAACAGCCTAGTTTTATTCTACAAATCAATAGCTAGGTTTCTTTTAACATGGAATATAATTCTCTAGATATGTTGCAGTTAGCAATAGCAATAGCAGTTAAACTTATATACCGCTTCATAGGGCTTTCAGCCCTCTCTAAGCGGTTTACAGAGTCAGCATATCGCCCCCAACAACAATCCGGGTCCTCATTTTACCCACCTCGGAAGGATGGAAGGCTGAGTCAACCTTGAGCCGGTGAGATTAGAACCGCTGAACTGCAGATAGCAGCTGTGTAGCAGCTGATTGTAGCTGTGGCCTGCTTTCCGGGTCCACTGGTGGAACCTCTTCTAACCGGTTCGGTAGATTTGACGAACCGGTTCTACCGAATAGGTGCAAACTGGTAGGAACCCACCTCTGGTTTTGATGTCTAGCAATATAGGCTTTTGCGCTTTTACGGGAAATAAAAAGAATGCAGTCAAGGTGTCAAAAAAGGTTTTAAATATCCTACTGATGTTTTTGCACAGTTATTGGATCTATTCAGTTCCTGTACACTGGCAGTGTGTGAATGAAAGAGATTCATTGCTGGGCAAACAAAGCTGAGATTACAGGAACTGATCAGTGTGTTAAGACAGGATGGAATGAGAATATCTCTGCCTTTTGTCAATGTCACTGAGATGAATCTATTAGGAAGGTGGGAGAAAACAAGATATAAGGGAGCGAGACCAAAACGGTACATTAATATTCTGCCTTAATTTAGATTCTACTGTTATGTTTTGTTAAACAGAACAGCGCTTAAAACTGTGAGGGTTTTGTTTTTTTTACATTCATCCTAAGCCATCAATTCAGTTGCAAGCCTTAGGAATAAACATTCCATAGCCCTTGTTCTTCTGGGACATGTATAATGAATGAGGGTGAATGTGGGATAGAGAATGAGCTCAGTGAAATAAACCCACGTGTCAGTATAGATGAATTTGCTTGACCATCTCTATGCATCAGCAAACCTTCGTAAGCAATGTAGTACCGTGTTTTCCTGAAAATAAGACACGATCTTATTTTATTTTGACCCCCGAAATGAGCACTTGACCTTATTTTGGGGGAGGTCTTATTTTTGAGGTGCAGGAGGTGGCAAGTGTGGTCACCTCATGGCTGCAACTGTGTTGCAATATTTTTAGGGAGGGATAATTTTCGAGGGAGGGATTATTATAGTGCATGCGCTCAAAAGCCCGATTGGCCTTATTATCTGGGGAGGTCTTATTTTCAGGGAAACAGGGTATGCACTGTTATGTTTGGGGGTGGATCAGAGGTGGGTTCCTACCAGTTCGCACCTATTCGGTAGAACCGGTTCGTCAAATCTACCGAACCGGTTAGAAGAGGTTCCACCAGTGGACCTGGAAAGCAGGCCACACCTACAGAAGAGGTTCCAAAATTTTTTGACACCCATCACTGGGGTGGATTCAGCATGCATATATTCTGGAATAGAGAGAGCAGCCTTTTCCAACTCCATAATTATATAATCCCCTCACTCCAAAAGTATAAATAGAGTTAAAAAAAAAATGTGATGGGAATCATAGGCCAATTCATCCGGATTGGAGAAGGATGAATTAAAGAGAAATTTTTGAACATGGCCCAATCGAACATGAGATGGCCAGGTGAAAAGCAACAGGCCAATTCAGTCACAAGTTCCACCTAAAAGTAAGATTAAAGCGAATGTTCTCTGTTACGAAGCACAGTTGCTACGAAAATGGTTCTTCTTTTGATCATCCAACCAACAGGCCTTCATTAAAGAGAGCAAGGTTGACAATGAATGGGATCTTTATGCCTAGCCACAGAGGGAAAGCTGGGACACAATTTGGTTACAAACCAGCCTTTGACGAAGAAGCTAGTTATGCTATTAGGCGGCGCTGAATTGCCTTTTCTATTTTATTTTAGGCAGGCAGCTAATCAGGTTAAAATAATAGAAGACGAGAGCCTGTTTTGAGTAGAAACTGGAAATTAGATTTCACCTGAACATTCAGTATTCTTTACTTGGCTTCGTTTTGTCAGTTTCTTTTAGCTAATCTAAACAAGCTTTTCCTGTTCCTTGTGTTGTGTATATAAAATAGAAAACTGTTTTTCAAGACAGAATAGGTCATGGAAGGAAATATATAGAACTTTTCAGTTAATACACTTAAAAAAAAAACACCTCGCAAATATGAAAAAATAAAGGAATGTATTTGACCTGTTTCAAAGAAAAGCAATAGGCATTCAGTATAGAGCAGGGGTGAAATTCAGCAGGTCCTGGCAGGTTCTGGAGAACCGGTAGCGGAAACTTTGAGTAGTTCAGAGACCTGGCAAATACCACCTCTGGCTGGCCCCAGAGTGGGGTGGGAATGGAGATTTTACAATATCCTCCCCCCCAGGAGAGGGAAGGGAATGGAGATTTTAGTAATAGCAATAGCAGTTAGACTTATATACCGCTTCATAGGGCTTTCAGCTCTCTCTAAGCGGTTTACAGAGTCAGCATATTGCCCCCAACAACAATAAGGGTCCTCATTTTACCCACCTCGGAAGGATGGAAGGCTGAGTCAACCCTGAGCCGGTGAGATTTGAACAGCCGAACTACAGAACTGCAGTCAGCTGAAGTAGCCTGCAGTGCTGCATTTAACCACTGCGCCACCTCGGCTCTATATTGCAATATCCTCCCCCCAGGAGTGGGAAGGGGATGGAGATTTTGCAATATCCTCCCCCCAGGAGTGAGAAGGGAATGGAGATTTTGCGATATCCTTCCCCTGCCAAGCCCATCAGGCCACACCCACAGAACCGGTAGTAAAAAATTTGAATTTCACCACTGGTATAGAGTTATCTATATTGAAATGAATTAAAGGCAATAGACCAACTGTTCCTTTATATGAGGCCTATTGTATCTGGGCTACCAATTAAATCATTCTTAAATGACTGCAAAGCAGTGGTGGGATGCAAATAATTTACCAACCAGTTCTCTGCCCTAATGACCATCTGGGTAGGCGGGGCTTGGTGGTCATGTGATCATGTGGGCATGGCCAAGTCAATGTCACTCAGGTCGATGGGCGCTTCGCCTTAGTTGTTGCAATGGTAATAAGGGTTAACCAGAGAGGCAGTTTCTGTAAGCGGGGCAATAAAGATTAAGCTAGAAACAACACCAGAATGTTTCCTTCCTGCCTTCCTTACAGGATTATCCCTGTAAAGTGGGGAAAAAACAAAAGGAGATTTCTTCCAACAACCGGTTCTCCGAACTGCTTAGAAAGTTACCAACCGGTTCTCCCGAATAGGTGCGAACCGGCTGAATCCCACCACTGCTGCAAAGAGATATAGAAAATTCCCTTTGCTATCAACTAGAGGCTGTCCAGAAATCTGCAATTCAGACACATTTTCACAGAAAATTAATGTTGAGTAAAATTTTGTGAGACCCTAAAATCTCATGGGATAATTGCGTCTTCTCCCTTGAAATCCTTGATATTTGAGACAAAAATCCCAAATGTAAAAATCCATAATTTGGTATATATACACCCACACCCATTGCAGAAATAATTGCCAACAGATTTACATAGTACCAGCAGTTCCTAACTACAGACAGGGAACCACTGAATTAAGTGGTTTGTGATGATTCTAGGAAAACATCTGCAGTAATTAACGGGAGCTGCTGAGATGCTTCAGACACCCTTTACCAGGTGTTTAAAGCCTGAAACAAGCAATATGAAAATATGTAGTAAACACAGGTCTATTCTGTGGTCTTGGCAAGAACCACACACCGAAAAAATTATGACTCAGTCCTTCTGACCCCAATTATATACATTAGATATAGAGCTGATTTCATTTTGCCTTCTGATTTTAACGTTTAGCCAGCTCTAAATGATACTAATATTTTCCATGGCAACCATTAGGCCAATATTCTTTGGAAAGGAAGGAAGGAACTAAATAAAGCCAGTAGTTGCGTACTTGCAGTTAAATAGCTCCAAGAACTGAAGCTTAAAGAAGAGCATTAAGCATCACGACTATCAGGATAAACATGAACTTTGACAACTATTATTTCTTGGCAATCCAAATCAAAGCATTCTGGCTATACCTGAAGATTCCTCGAACCTCATTTTTGGATAACTGCACTGTGATGACAATATGATTCACATAAACACTCAGGCCAAAACTATGACTTTTAAGCCATAGTGTAAAATGCAACTTCAGCACATGTTTAGACCTGTGTTGGGGAAATCATAAAATGTATGAATTTGTAGAATAGGTGTAATGACAACAGAGCAGTAAGAATGAAATTGTTATATATTATTTTGCAGTTACAAAGCCCTGAGTTTAGAAAGATAACTCTTTCTGCGATTCTTTTAAGGATTCCATTCCCAGTAAGAGATCATCCATCCATCCATCCATCCACCCACCCACCCATCCATCCATCCATCCATCCATCCATCCAATTATCTTATTTAACTATTGGAAAACTGCTGTGAAACTCTGTTTTGAAGCAATATGTCAACAAAGAAATATAATACTTAGATTATCCAATTGGAAAGGCCCAACAGAGACTTCATTTCCTTAGAGTCCTGCGAAAAAATCAGGTGGAACAACGGCCGATGATCTCTTTCTATCGGTCCACCATAGAAAGTGTCCTCACATATTGCGTTACAGTATGGTATGCTGGTTTAACAGCTGCGGACAGGGAGGCACTACAGAGAGTTTATCAATTCGGCACAAGAAACCATTGGTTGCCCTCTGGCAACCACCACTGGATGACATCACCAGGTCTCTCTGCTTTAGTAAGTAAGGAAGAGTAAGGAAGATACTCAAGAGATGATTCACACCCTGGTCAGTGTCTCTTCGCACTTCTACCATCGGGCAGAAGACATCAAAGTATAGCCAGCCGAACCAAAAGGTTTAAAGACAGACTTTTAAATACAACCACAATCACTCCATGCTAGTTTTTTTTTTCTTTTTCTTTCCTTTTTTGTTTCTGCTACAATTTTGCACCAGTGAGGTTAAAACCAATTTTCATTGTATTTAAGTACAATGACAATAAAGATTATACTTATACTTATCTGTATATGGATTTTCTTTTACAATGTGCAATTCCAGTTTCTTAGGAACTTGGTCTTAAACAGCAACATGGTAATTCTCTGTACGTTTGTTCAGAAGTAAAAGCACAATAAATAAATACATTTTGTTTATTTATTGGATTTGTGGGTCATATATAATAAACAGTGTGTGGTTTACTGCCTAATAAGAGTGTTCCAATGACCGGTAATGACTGACTGGGGCTTTCGCTCAACAACTTTCCTATATGGAAAGGCAAAGCCAGATTAGACGTAGAGTTAACAGAAGACGTAAGGGCCAGAGTGACTCATGTGGTTAGGACACTGAGTCAGAAGACTATTGAGAAGTCAACAAACTTGGCAGTTTGAAACTTGAAAGTGAGCCATGTGATGGAATGAGCTCCTGTCAATTCATCCCAGCTCCTGATAACCTAGCAGTTCGAAAGCATGCAAATGCAAGTAGATAAATAGGTACCACTTCGGTGGGAAGGTAACAGGGACATGAAGGGAGAACCCTCGGGTGTCCTCTGGGCAAGAGTGATGTCACTGGATGATCTTTTTCAACCCAGAAGTGCCTTGGCAGATGCTTCCAACAGTGTTTTATTTAAAGCGCATTGTCGAATACTCCACTGAAGGCTTCCATTTCACAACAGTAGCAATACAACCTCTTCTCACAACAACTTCCCACACACTAAGGTGAAAGAACAGATACTTAAGAACCAGCCAGAGCTTCAAGCGCATCAGTACTGCCATCTATTGTCAACTTGTAACATTGGAGGCATTACTTACCATTTAAGCTGCGCAGATGGATTTAATCTCTCAAACTTTACTGAAACCATAATGTAACAATTCCCATGGTTTGAACTCTGCAAGTACTCCGGATGTGGGAATAATAGGAACATACTAAGTAACAGGGTCGGCCTCCCTTTTTCAGCCAGATAAATTAGGAAGGGTCCTTTTGAGTTTCTTTCCCTGACCGTTATGCAGCTACAGGCTATGCCCTCTCTTATCTGATCATAATCTAGGGAGCATCTCCCCCAAGGTAATTCACACAGACCATTACAAATTGGAAAACATACGTGCGGTTTTTTTAGCCTTAGGCATTTTATATTGAACTGCAGTGGATAAACTATAGTTGCATTAAGTCAGTGGTTCCCAAACTTGGCAACTTTAAGACTTGTGGACTTCAATTCCCAGAATTCTCCAGCCAGCTCTGCAGAGCTCTGCAGAGCTGGCTGGAGAATTCTGGGAATTGAAGTCCACAAATCTTAAAGTTGCCAAGTTTGGGAACCACTGCATTAAGTCAATGACTTTTGAGGGTGAGACTTCTATTTTTGCATCTCTGATCTAAAAGTAAACTTTTAATGTGCTTCTAATTTTGATTGAGAAAAATAATGAGTCTCAAGTGTATGCCAATGAGGAAGTGCTTCGATCATTAATATAGAAAGGCGGTATGATTTAAGAAACAGTACAAATCACTTAATTAAAGGCTATATTAACATGTCAGGCAGAGATATTTAGAAATGAGTGAGCCCCTAACTCAGTTCAGTCTCATTTAGTTTCTCATTTTTTTTCCACTCATGAGATCGTTTTCTCCAACGTCCACATACTTTTTATTTTTTTAAAAAATCTCAATGAAAATTCATGTGTGTTTCCATTGGTTTTTGAAAATGAAACAGGTGGTGCCATATCAAAAAAGAAAATAAAATAAAAGAAAAACTAATCCTAAACTACTTACCAAAACATCAAATAAAATGGTTTGCTCACTTGGAGAGGACTGTCTAGGGATTCCCTTCCGTAAAAGACATATACGAAAAGAAGAGAAGGTCGAAGAACAAGATGCACATCCAGAAGATGATGAGGCAACATCAAAGGCACACTACAACACTACAGCATTGAATAACGATGGTTGAAGCCTCCAGAAAAGCAAGAACCAGAACTTTATCTCTCTCTCAGCTCTTTACTAAAAGCAGTAAAGGAAGAGATACAGAAGAAGGTGCCATATCAAAAATTGGTATCCGAATGGCACCTTAACTTCCAGAAACAGAGATCTGCATCTTCTTTTATAATTCCACTTTATCATGCCTTGGGAAGGCCACACTTGGAATACTGCATTCAGTTTTGGTCACCACAATGTAGAAAAGATGTGGAGACTCTACAAAGAGTGCAGAGAAGAGCAACAAAGATGATTAGGGGACTGGAGGCTAAAACATATGAAGAACGGCTGCAGGAGCTGGGTATGTCTAGTTTAATGAAAAGAAGGACTAGGGGAGACATGATAGCAGCCTTCCAATATCTCAGGGGTTGCCCCAAAGAAGAGGGAATCAAACTATTCTCCAAGGCACCTGAGGGTAGGACAAGAAGCAATGGGTGGAAACTAATCAAGGAGAGAAACAACTTAGAACTAAGGAGAAGTTTCCTAACAGTTAGAACAATTAATCAGTGGAACAGAAGTTGCCTCCAGAAGTTGTGAATGCCCCAACACTGGAAGTCTTTAAGAAGATGTTGGATAGCCATTTGTTTGAAGGGGGTGTAGGGTTTCCTGTCTATGCAAATCCCTTCCAACTCTGTTATTATATTATATATTATATCTACTAATCCAACTCTACTCAAAACTCTTCATCCCTGGTGAACAAAATTATAGTGAATTAGCCTATTTTATTAAGGACTTGTTTACAAGATCCAAACAATTCTACATTCCATTTAGAACCAATTCCAGCCTTATATCCATTTTTTTTAAAAAAAAAAACACCTATTAAAGAGAAAAGGTTGTTGCTATTTATAGCAGTGATGACTTCAAGGTCCGTTTACTATTCCCAACACGTGCAGTGGGATCATAAAAGGTGGGAAGAATAATAATTTTCACTATAACTGTATCTATAATGATGTCCTATTGCTTACTTAGCCAAAAATGCTGAAAAAGTGCTGAAGTGCATACCCCCCCACTCACTGTAATCCATATTTATTCAGCATAAATGGGTCCAGAGGTTGAATTAGTAGGGGTGCAGGCTGGCTTCAGCCAGCTTTTAATGAGATATCACTGCTCATTATTTTGCACATAATCGGAACAAGAGTTACCTAGCTTCTGTTAGCTGGAGCGTATTTCTCAAATTCCTTTAATAGCGCTTCTTACGTGTGCTAAACGTCTATGCTTACCTCTGAGATACATTACAAAAACTCTTTTTGTATCTCCCATAAGGCCGTGAAGCAAATTAAAACGAAAGCTGAGAAAAGTACTACGTAAACCAAAAGCAAGGCTATTGTATTGAGTGAAAATCAGCAATAAAATTACAATGATTTGAAAAGTATCGGCAGCAAGGAAATTTAAGCACGGCAGTAATTTTCTGCAAATATAAACACTGGAGGAGAACCATATTAATCCTTCTAGCAAATGCCAGACAAAATCAAGCCAAAGTTAAATAATTAAACCGGCTGTCCAAAATGTTATTGAATGATGAATGATTTTGTACACAGGCTATAGACTGTTATAACACCAAACACTTAAATTGTCAGATCTGATTTCAATATTTAATTTTTTAAAAAATGCACCCTCCAATATTTTCCCATTCGTCTTGAGGAGCTTGGTAATATGGATAAATTTCCTACATGAACAACATGGATAATATATAAGTACATGGATTTGCTGAAAGAAAACATGCTCCAACTGAACAAATCAGTCGGTAAATTATTATTCAGTCAATATTAAACTTAACTGCGTGCTATTCTGCTTCTGGATATCTTAAAGGCACATTCTAAGCATTACCCTCAGAATTTAATGAAGATCTTGGAAATACTTACAAGTACATTTATCTATGGATCTTCTCCCAATTTATTGCACTCCAGAGGAGCGGATTACTTCTTCCACAGTTCATTGACAATATGGAAATTTATTGGAATATAGGTAGTCCTTGACTTACAACAGTTTGTTTAGAATAGAATAGAATAGAATTCTTTATTGGCCAACTGTTATTGAACACACAAGGAATTTGTCTTTGGTATATAAGAGCCGAGGTGGCGCAGTGGTTAGGGTGCAGTACTGCAGGCCACTTCAGCTGACTGTTATCTGCAGTTCAGCAGTTCTAATCTCACCGGCTCAGGGTTGACTCAGCCTTCCATCCTTCCGAGGTGGGTGAAATGAGGACCCAGACTGTGGGGGTGATATGCTGACTCTGTAAACTGCTTAGAGAAGGCTGAAAGCCCTATGAAGCGGTATATAAGTCTAACTGCTATTGCTATTGCTATAGTGACTGTTCAGTGCAGTATAAACCATGGAAACAGTCAATATTTTGGCTTCAGATCTGACATGTCCACATCACTATTAGCAAGCAATCAGATCAACGATACAAGAGAAAGAAAAACTATTAGTACACAAATTACATGGAATTAAAATTAACTGAATAAAAATACGAGTTCTAAGATACTGACACCTGCCCAAAGTTTCAAAAAGCAAAATTACTAAATGCTAAAATCTAGAAAAACTAGATTACTGGACTACTAAAATAATGAAATGCTAGAATGCTATGCTAATTCTAGAGTAGGGGTGTCAAACTCAACGCCCGTGGGCCAAATCTGGCCTGTGGGATGCTTAAATCTGGCCTGTGGAGCTGGCCTAGAACTATCAAAGGACCAGTCCTCTGCCGATCAAAATGGGCCATGTGCGGGGAGCCCGTGGCCCGTTTTCGGCCTCCCTGGTCTCCCGCAACACTCTGCCAGCCAAAAACGAGCTGAACGGAGGACCCAGAAGGCCTCTGCATGGCCTGTCTTTGGCTGACAAGAGTGCTGATGGAGGCCAGGGAGGCTGAAAACGGGCCACGTGGGGTCTGCGTGGGGCCCTCCGAGCAGCCCATTTTTGGTGGGCAGAGTGCTGCAGGTGGCATTCATCCCGTCTCCCCTCCCCACTCTCTGCCCCCCACCCCTGCCGGCACATGGGGGAGAACTACAATGCTGATCTGGACCTTGAAGAAATTCAGTTTGACACCCCTGTTCTGGAGCATTGCCATATTTTTTTCCTCCTAACTTCATAAATTAATTGGCCAATATAACTTACTCAGCAAAAAAACCAACAACAATTGTGATGGTGTTAAAAGGTAATGATTCTCAAGTAAATGTCAGATATAAGAATTTCCTGGAAAATTAAGAGATTATAAGGCTACAATTATAAGGCTTCCGGGGGGCCCTGTGAAACATCCAACCCCACGGAAATTGTGAATGTTGCGGTTTTTGTTTTTAAAGTGTTGTCTTTGTCTAGTTTTCCCCCTTCCCTTGTCTATTGTGAGCCGCCCGGAGTCTTTCGGGAGTGGGCGGCATACAAGACAAATAAATACAATACAAATACAATACAATACAATATCCTCATAAATATATCCATGAAAAGCGTAGTATAAAAGAATGTGTACCATAAATATCAGGTCAAGGACAACTCGCTGTGACTTTAATGAGCTGCTCCAAACATCTGGTAACATTACAAGATTTTTAGAGTTGTTCATTAAACAAGTGAAGATCTTGACTTCAGACATTCTATTTTTAGAACCTCTGATCACAACTCAACTACCCATCAAGGATTCTCTGTCCTTCATGGACTTATTCATAGTGCAGTGATTAAGCCTGAACTAGGTGAATAACAAAACAGCACTAACAATTCTTTACACTCAATTGTGTTAATATCAGATAGATATGTGCAAGTAAGGTATGTTGTCATCTGTTGATACTGTCCTCCTAATTAAAAGTAATGTTATTATATTCCACATTTCAATCCAGACTTTAAAAGAGTTCAATAGTATTTGGTAAAGAAATGGTGGAATCAAATTAAGTTAAGTAGATTGGATAATTTAATTACTTGAAGCCTAGAGAAGGTTTATTCAGCTTGATGTCATCCAGAAGTTTGGGATTAAGACTTAGAATTCCCAGCCAACATATTTACAAAGTTCCTGCTTCTTCTGGAGGAAGATGTTCTGAGGTTTTCCACCATGGTTTATTAGATCTTAAAAACCTGAGTGAGTAAAGGAAAGTGCCATAAAAAACAGAAAAATCTATGGTATATTATTTTTAATTTGTATGATATTATCAGGTTTTATTGGTACAAAAGAAGAAATATCTGTTTAATTTTGATTAGTTTCCATAGAAAATTACTGTAAACAAATTTAATGCAATAAAACCAACATTCTCCAAAACTTAACTAGATACAGGTGAAATCTGTGCAAATCACAGGAAAAGAAATGATTTTATATGGCTTAAAGAGAGGGAATTGGGAGAGAAGAATGGAAAATTCTACAAGATAGGAGTTGCACTGCACATACCATGATCACAAATCCCACATGTTGCCATAATTTGAACCTCAAGTTCAAATAATTTTAATTATGACCTTTGTACACGTTTTTCAAAAAGACAGGCTTATCTCGCACAATAGCAACTAACACTCAAAGTGAGTACATCTTTGGAAAAAAATACGTTTTAGTGCTTTCATTGCCAAGATCTAATATAGGCTTTTACATTTCTTTGGATAGGTTCACTTTTGGCCTTTCTCTAAGGGTGGTCTGGGTCAGAGCCGAGGTGGCGCAGTGGTTAGAGTGCAGCACTGCAGGCTAACAGTTCTGCAGTTCGGCTGTTCTAATCTCACCGGCTCAAGGTTGACTCAGCCTTCCATCCTTCCGAGGTGGGTGAAATGAGGACCCAGACTGTGGGGGCGATATGCTGACTCTGTAAACCGCTTAGAGAAGGCTGAAAGCCCTATGAAGCGGTATATAAGTCTAACTGCTATTGCTATTGCTATCTCACCGGCTCAAGGTTGACTCAGCCTTCCATCCTTCCGAGGTGGGTGAAATGAGGACCCAGACTGTGGGGGCGATATGCTGACTCTGTAAACCGCTTAGAGAAGGCTGAAAGCGGTATATAAGTCTAACTGCTATTGCTATTGCTATTTCTTCTATGTTGTTTCATCTCCCAGAGCAATTCAGAAAACCACAGAGCCCCGAGATCAACAACAGAGAGGTTGCATAAGAAGGATGTGACCCACAGCTCTTGATTCCCCATTCTAGGAGGCAACTGAGGTCTCTGTCAAATTGCCCTCCATATCCACAAGGAAAAATCCAATCTCCTTCACAAATCCACCAGGCACCATGAATTCATATACTGCTCATCTAAATGGAACGTAATTACTAGGATTTGAATCACGCTTTTAGATCTTCCTGGTCCTAAATTTCCAATTTAATAAAATGTGTATGCCGCCCACTCCCTAGGGACTCTGGGCGGCTTACAGACAGATAAAAAACATTTAAAAATTTAAAAAAGGTACATAATTAAAATTGCTCATCATCCATTCAGTGTAGGTGGGGCTGGACATTGATCAACAGCCCCAGGCCTGCCGGAACAGCCAGGTCTTGGTTGCTTTACGGAAGGCCGGGAGAGTGGTAAGGGTCCGGATCTCTACGAGTAGATCGTTCCACAGGGCCGGCGCAGCAACAGAGAAGGCTCTCCCCCGGGGAGTCGCCAGCCAGCATTGTCCGGTCAACGGCACCCGGAGGAGGCCCAACCTGTGAGATCTAATTGGTCGTTGGGAGATATGTGGCAGGAGGCGGTCTCTCAGGTAGCCAGGTCCTAAACCATGTAGGGCTTTAAAAGTAACAACTAGCACCTTGAAGCGCGTTCGGAGACCAATAGGGAGCCAGTGCAGCTCGCGGAGGATGGGTGTAACATGGGTGTATCTAGGTACACCCAATATTGCTCGCGCGGCTGCATTCTGGACCAACTGCAGTTTTCGAACACTCTTCGGGGGCAGCCCCATGTAGAGCGCGTTGCAGTAATAAACATGTTCCTGTACACACATGGTCTTTGCAGGATGAAAGTCTACATTTATACGCAGAAACACATGGGTATCTCTAGGAACTGACAGGTAGTGTGCTCAAAGTCAGTTGATGAAAACGCTTAGAGGAGCTCAACTGGCATCCTCAAATTCCGCAAGACCAAAAGTGGCAACTATATATATATCTGTGGCACTCAAATTATTCAAAGCCCAGCCAATAGTACAACTTCTTTATAGTGCCCATCTGGGCCTCTTATCCAACTTTGCACCATTAGAGCTTGTTTAACTCAAATGTTTGGAGTTGATCCTTCAAGTCCCAAAATGTATTTCTAATGCCACCCTGAGATTTCAGACAGTCTTCATGTAACGAAGAACAGGCTCTGGATGATCATACATGAGGGGCTGTCACAAAGAATAGGGTATTGACTTATTCTCTATGCACCAGAGGGCAAGACAAGGAGTAATGAGTAGAAGCTTATCAAAGAGAGACACAACCTAAGAAGTAAGGATAAATTTTCACACAGTAAGAGCAATTAATCAATGGAATAGCTTGCCTCTTGGGGTTAAGCTGCTCCATTACTGGAGACTTTCAAAAATAGACCGAACAACCATTTGATTGGGATGATAAATCTCTCCTGCCTTGGACAGGGGGCTGGGCTAGAAGATCTCTGAAGTCCCTTTTAGCCCTATGATTATATGCTACTCCTCCGGGTACCATCGGCGGGTCAATGTCGGCTGGCGACGCCCTGGGGGAGGGCCTTCTCTGTTGCTGCTCCGGCCCTATGGAACGATCTCCCCGTAGAGATCCGGACCCTCACTACTCTTCCAGCCTTCCATAAAGCCACTAAGACCTGCCTGTTCCGGCAGGCCTGGGGCTGTTGATCAGCATCCAGCCCCATTTTAAGGGAATGTATATTGCATTCCTTGTGTGAAGGATGGTAAATAATACACTCCAAATTATACCTTATACCCTTTTAAATGGAATAATAATAATATAAGAATGGCAAAGAAAAAGAACAACTATGTGAATGTATACCTATAGCTGCATGTAAGAGAATAGATGACAGTAAAAATATAAAGCACAATATGAGTAAATAATACTTGTTCATAGCAACAGCAATAGCAATAGCAGTTAGACTTCTATACCGCTTCATAGGGCTTTTAGCCCTCTCTAAGCGGTTTACAGAGTCAGCATATTGCCCCCAACAACAATCCGGGTCCTCATTTTACCCACCTCAGAAGGATGGAAGGCTGAGTCAACCTTTGAGCCGGTGAGATTTGAACAGCCGAACTGCAGAACTGCAGTCAGCTGAAGTAGCCTGCAGTGCTGCATTTAACCACTGAGCCACCTCGGCTCATAAGTAGCTAAGTATAAATAAATAAAGAAATGTATATAAAAATGGATAATGAGTAATGAGATTACGAACCCAAGATAGAAATGTATAGAAAGGAAAACACTAACTGCAAAGAAACCGATTCGGAACTGCTGTATGATATACGATGGAACTTATTGTTCCTATGTTGTTTTTAAGTTATGTGGTTATTTTTGTTAATGTGTTTATGTGTTCTGTTGATGTGCTTATGTGTATAAAATAATAATAAAAAAAAGACTGAACATCTGGGCTTAATATGGGAAGGGCTTCTCTGTTTTAAAAAAAAGAAGTCCAGTTATGGACACACGTTAGGGATGAGTTTTGATGTGCACAAGAGAACAAGCTATTTAAAACAATGGTCCCCAGGCCCTTCTGTAGCTAGCATTGTCTTGAGAGTAGGGAAATCATAAACCTGTTCAGACACATGCACTTTCTGTTTCAGACAATTTTTATTTCCTTTGGCTTTCTTTTCATTTTTAAGAGCAGGAAGCCTCAATAGATGGGGCAGGATGATTCGATTCTTAGAACATAAATACATACCACTTGATTTAATTCTTAGAAATAGACATTGCACCACTACCGGTGTTCTTGGAGTTCGGAGTATAATATAAGACACATTTCCCTGAAAACACTAGCTTAGAGTCATTAATACATTTTCCTTAGAGACAAAATAAAGTGCAGGGGACATTCCAGGTCTAGGCGCAATTTACCAATCTGAATTGCACAAAATATTCACTTTACCTTGGAACACTCTTAAAGTGACTATTCGGCAGTGGTAAAACCAGATTGCGGTTAGCCTCTGATTGCACCTTACTATGAAGCACGAAGAAAAGGCAAAAAATAATTCGGTATTGTATTCCAAAACCCAGAAAGTTGAGTTGTAGCATTGTATTAAGAAAGCCAATATATGGAATTGAAAGATAGGAAGCAAATGGTCACGGTAAGTATGGGCATGATAAATGAGAAGTAATTAAAAACTTTCCACAGTCAAATTCAATTTATTCAAAGAATTTATGGCAATGAAGGATTAAATGGACAAAAGCACAGAGATTATTGGGCACTGGGTTGATTGATATCAATTTAAAGAGTTTAAACATTGGGGAGAATTTCTTATTCTTCAACAACTCTGTTCCCCTTTTTGGGGTGAGATCCAGGTACGATCTACAGGCAGACTAGGAAGGAAACCATAGGGACATCCCTTAGAGCAGTGGTCTCCAACCTTGGCAACTTTTAGCCTTGTGGACTTCAACTCCCAGAGATCCTCAGCCAGCAAAGCTTCAACTCTGGGAGTTGAAGTCCACAAGGCTTAAAGTTGCCAAGGTTGGAGACCACTGCTCTAATCCACCATAACATTTCACCCATAAACCTGCCCAGATTCAACTCTGACCTAGAACAAAAAGTTTGCTTAACATCTCGTAGGGAACTTAATATTCTCCACAACCTCAGTAGGTCCATCCTCTGGGAAGCACCAACTTCCTCCCCATGGAGCTACCACTTCAGTAGTCTTCCAGATTTTTATTTTGTCCCTCTGCAGGAAAACAGATGTTTATTGTTCTGATACGGCTCCCAAACGCAACAAATTCTCTGTAGTTAAATCAATGTTTGCTGGCTGAGGAACTCTGGGAGTTGAAGTCCACAGGTCTTAAAGTTGCCAAGGTTGGAGACCACTGGTTTAAGACTGTGTTCTTTATCACGGACAATTGTTATTATTTTTTGTGTGGTAAAGCATGTAGTTCATTTAAGAGATTTCCCATTCTGCAATCACAGGTTCAAGCAAAGAACAACCAAAAGATGCTTATTGAGCCACGTGCTTTGCACCCTAAAAGTGATAGAGTAGATTGGGTTGGAGGAGAATTACAGATTGCACAGAACTCTCCTATATAGAAATGGACCATCAGAAATTGGGCTAAAGTGTTTGACTTGGAAAAAACCCAATGAACACTGATGGGAAATGGTGTTGCTCAAGAAGGCAGTGTTTTGAGGAACAAGTCAAAGCTAGGAGCTTGGGTTGATGCCATAGGCAGAAAAAATGAAAGTATGATTTGCATCTTAGAAGTAAAGTTGCATTTCCTATTCTTACTAGATGGAAAAGAAGCTGCCTTTAAGAAATTGCAATGGGCTTTTTCTGCATCGTTAGAATGTTTTTTCCTGGGCAGATGGAGTGCTAGGTGGGAGCAATATATCATTGTGTAAGCAGTTTTTCCCCCTCTTATATGGATGAATGACATCCCCCGCCAAAAGGAAGAAATTAAATGCATCATTGTTGACAATTCACTGTGAATCACTCACTTGTAGCCGAAGATGAGAAGTAAGCCTCATATTGTCTATGGAACTTTCAAACATCTTTTAGAATTTGGCAATCCTAAATCCAAACATTTGATATTAACCTTGACAAATGACATAGCAATAGCAATAGCAGTTAGACTTATATACCGCTTCATAGGGCTTTCAGCCCTCTCTAAGCGGTTTACAGAGTCAGCATATCGCCCCCACAGTCTGGGTCCTCATTTCACCCACCTCGGAAGGATGGAAGGCTGAGTCAACCTTGAGCCGGTGAGATTAGAACCGCTGAACTGCAGATAACAGTCAGCTGAAGTGGCCTGCAGTACTGCACTCTAACCACTGCGCCACCTTGGCTCTTCCCATTCCTACAGGGCAGTTCAAACATATACGTGCCATTATTTATTATTTTTTGTAGTTGCAAAGAAACGAAAACATTTTGTCAATATTAATTTATTGATATGAGCTAATAGCATCCGCTCTTTCATTTCCTACGAGACTCAACCCTCTAACCTACTGTTCTTTTACTTTAACATCAATTGATTTTGCAGGTTAAAAAGAAAACTATTTATGTCAGGGTGCGTTTTCAAAGATAAGTAAGCGATTTAAAAAAAAACCGTCTAATACAGACTGTGGTTTCAAATAGCCAGTTTATTTTTTATAAACTGTATAAAAAAATATACAGTGTAAACTGTGTTTGTGTGTGTGTGTGTGTGTCTGTGCACCTGTGTGTAAAATTATTTTGTAATCTCCCAACAAAGCAAGACAAGCGGCAGAGAACATTTAGAAAACAAATGGGAGATTGAGTGCCCCACTTATTGGAAGTAGAACAAGGGAATAGCAGGTATTCAGCTTTTTGCTGACTTAATAAATGAACAGGATTTATTATATTTTATTTAGCACCATAAACACATGGCGTTCTTGCTCCCAAGTGGAAAGAGCGTCGGAGGGCCTCATTTACAGACCGAGAAGGACAAGTTAATCCCTTATCCTGGCTGCCAGTTTTAGCCACGCTTGCATTTTTCTTGGCACACGCTCAAATATAATGTGTTGGTGTCATGTGTTTAAAATGCCGCTTCAGTCAACATAACTTCTGTCCAGGTCACCTGCAGCGTGAATCGAGGGACTGTTTGGGACTTATTACTACCAAACAGTTACTTCAAACCAAAATCTACCAGCTGTCAAGCTGCCAACAAAAGGCTTTTGCCTGAGATGTGAAGCAGGAAGAGACCATATTCTTAGAAAAGCATCGTTCTCGGTAACTGATAAACCGCAACAGCTACTGGGTTCATATTACCGTGCACATTAAACCACAAGAATAAGGGTTTTTTAATATATATATAGTGCAGTATTGGAAGGCACACTCCCCCCCTCCTCCTCCTCCTCCTCCTCCTCCTCCTCCTCCTCCTCCTCCTCCTCCTCCTCCAACCCAGCCTCCATAAGGAAGGGGAGACCTCTGTCCACCACTAAACTCTTAGGCCCATCTATCCTCTTCCCCCACCATTAATTATTCCAATAACGTGAGATTTAAATTCTTCGATGCCTTCATCATTTATTACCATCATTGCTGATCTTTTAACAACCCTACTGATAAATTTCTCAGGGAAGGCAAATAGGGGGCTAGAGTCCACGTCAAAGTAGCTGCAGCAAGATTCATAGATCCGCTGGTAATGGAGGGCAGGGAAGTCATTGTCATGATGGAAATTCTCATTGCAATACTAGGTATACTTCTGCATGCTAAACAGGAACACATGAATGCGGCAGATAACAGCACTGCTGTGTAAGAAAACACCCTAGTATGCCAATAGCTAAGATAATTTAGGAGAAGAACAGAATAGAATTCTTTATTGGCCAAGTGTGATTGGACGCACAAGAAATTTGTCTCTGGTACATTCGCTCTCACTGTGCATACAAGCAACAAGCAATAAATCATGATCATATAATACTACCACTATAAATCATATCATACAAGACTTTGATAGTCATAAGATACTACATAAGCAATCAACGTAGATCGTAACAGGTTCCTAAATAAATAATAATAACAAGTATAATGAGGGTAATCAAATGTAGTCTATAAAGCCCAGGATTATCAGTGTCAGCAATGTGATACGTTTAAGTTTTCATGTGATATTGAAGCAAATCACAAGCAAAGTTATAGTTGTACAGTATGCATTGCGCCATTGTTAAGGAGGTATAATGCAAGGATATACATTGCACTCCCATTTAGCAATAGCAATAGCAGACTTATATACCGCTTCATAGGGCTTTCAGCTCTCTCTAAGCTGTTTACAGAGTCAGCATATCGCCCCCCACAGTCTGGGTCCTCATTTCACCCACCTCGGAAGGATGGAAGGCTGAGTCAACCTTGAGCCGGTGAGATTTGAACCGCCGAACTGCAGATAACAGTCAGCTGAAGTGGCCTGCAGTGCTGCACCCTAACCACTGCGCCGCCTCGGCTCTTCTATTTATTCTACGGAATATTTGAATGGGTCATTCTGAAGTTCATTAATTGAAGTTAAAGACGCAAATGGAGGGACTCTGACACCGAAAAAGGTTTTAATATACAATGGGGGGGATTTTCTGAAGCGTTATTGGGCAATAGCGGACATCGCAAAGAAGTCCTGATTCTCTGCCTCCATTCCATTCGCCCGGTTCAGCTCCCAGCCAGCCATGCATCTCCATCAAGGTGCTGGGGCAGGGAAATGAGAACTGCCAGAACTGGCTGAGAATGACTTTCATCATTCTTTGCAGGTAAAGTTGACCTAATTCACCTCAATTTGGACTGCAATATTAGGGCAGGTCATAAGAAAGTAACCATGGTAACCACTTGTCAGGTTCATTCCTTTCAGCTGGTAGATCTGAAGGATATATCCAGAGTGTGCGGAGAAATAAGGGCTATTACTTGCTTACTCAACCCTTGCCCTTCCTGGCTAATTAAACCGGCTAGGTTGGGCTGGCCCTACGGTTAAGTAAGGGATGTGATCAATGCCTTCTCAAGCGAAGGGTGTATTCCTAGATGCCTTAAGGAGGCAATTATAAAACCTTTTTTTTTAAAAAAAAATCTTCCCTTATACTTGTCTAGTCGGATTAACAAGAGAAGCATTTGTAAAGATGCCCTACTACTATCAAGTACATGAGAAAGAGTCTCCACTGGTGTAGCTCCCAGAGAGTAGTTGGTTCCTACTCTCCCAGTTGTGAGGATGTTGGTAAAAACAATTCTTTTCCACCGAGGTTTGAACAGTTAACTTGCTTATTTTAATGTTTGCTTCAGTCTGAATTCTAGTTTTATTAGTATCGTTTTGTTCCTATTTCGCCTCTTCTGTATTTCTGACAACAGTATTTACGCATACTGATTAAATTCACTGCACTCCAAAACATGATTGTTTAAGTAAAATAATCAGGGATGTAGCAATTATATTACTACATATATGAATAAATCATGAACAAACACAGGTTTCCAGGATTCTGGTCACTACATTATTAAAATGATGTTGAGACTCTGGAAAGCGGGCAGAGAAGAGCAACAAAAATGATTAGGAGTGTGGAGGCTAAAATATATGAAGAACAGTTACAGGAATTGGGTATGTCAAATCTAACGAGAAGAAGACATGATAGCAGTGTATCAATATTTGAGGAGCTCCTATAAAGAAGAGAGCAATCAACCAGTAGAACAACTTGCCTTCAGAAGTTGTTGGTGCTCCATTAATGGAGGCTTTCAAGACACTGGACAATAATTTACCTGGAATGGTAAAGGGTCTCCTGTTTGAGCAAGGTCCCTTCCAACTCTATTATTCTATGTTCTAAGGTCCTTGCACGCGTAAGTCTCACATTCCATCTTTGTCGTAATTTATGGTTTTAAAAAAATCAGATGTGAATAGCAACTTCCGTCAAAACTTTGGGGGAAAATGTTAGTTGAAGAAGCTAGCTTTTTTCAGACTGAGCTTGACCCAGCTAGCATGATGTTATAATCTATTCTGATTTGAGAGCAGCACACTTGGGAGACTCAGGATTCTGAAAGAGATGCAAATATTTTGGCATGGTATGGAATAGTCTTTCGTGTATATATGATGTATATACTGTACATATATGATAATTCCTTGAAAATTATACCTATTGTTGAACAATATGTGAACAAATGAACTGGGAAAATGAGTTTGATTAAATGAATTAGGAAGCTATTAAAAGCCAAAGCTGTAACAGTCATATTTTATTATATCCAGAATTGGATATAATAAATAGATAGATTGCATATACAGTACAACATATGCAATTGTTACCAACCATAAGATTATTTTCAACAGAATAAAAATAATGAAAAGATGGCACCTCAGGAGGATCCAAGGAACTTGATTTTGCCTCCTCCTTGGGCCATCTGGCGCTGCAGAAACATCTACTATTAAGTGATATTTAATATGTGTGCTTATATGTAAAATACCTATTCTTGGTAATTGCTCTTAGAAACCTATTTTAACTTTAATCAGTGTCTACTAACACAACTTCAGAGACATACTTTGAACTCAGAGAAGTTGCTAAATAGACTTTCAAAGAACTCTAATTGCTTCAATTTGATTTGAAGCCAAACCTTTTGTGAGATAACTAGTTTTAATTTTCCCAAAACGCAAACAAGAGGAACCATTCTACTTCCATCCCAGTAATTTTAATTTGAGGCAAACTTTCGGTTACTGTTTTCTTTTTTTTAAGTGTTGGGATGACGGATTGCTCTGCATTGAAGGAAAAATTCTGGTTTGTTGAAAAAAAAAAAAGTAATTATAAATCCTTACTCAAATGATATAAAAAATGTTCTACTTTGCCCTGAAAAAAAATACATGCTTTGGGATTGTTAATGACTGATTCTTTTCCCCCACCCAAACCTCCAGCTTAAATAGTGAATGGCTGATTTCTGAGTCTGAATAAACAGTGTGGGAGGTGACTGTTCTGTGAGGCCCATGGAAAGGATGCAATCATTCTTCTTTCTTAGTCTGTTTGGTATTAAATCAAGTGAAACCAGCTCAATTACTATACGCGACATTCATTCCACCACTGGAAGATCAACATACAGCATATGCTTTCCAAAAGGAATGGAGAAAAACACATATTCGGTCAGGAATTCTCCCGAGCTTCTGCTGCTTAATTGTGTATAAAGTTCATTGACTTGCTGGTTACTGTCAGATGATCTTGCTAAAAGCCTGTGGGGGGAAAAATGCCAGGAATGCTGCAATCTGGGCAAAAACAAAGCCCACAGACGGCTTGAAATGAAATGAAATTCAGCCTGCCACCCAGAGGGGAGAAGCCACCAAACCAAGGGATGTGAGATCAACTCTGGTTTAACTTCACTCAAATATTCCCAAAGCCTACACACACACACACACATACACACACACACACACACACACACTCCTATCCTTTCTAGAAACCAGCGTTTGAATTTGTAAAGTTAGTTTTGCTTCTGTACGGGCTGCGTTTGAAAAAAGAAGGGAGGGTAGAGAGCATCTCCAGGATAGAGAGAGAGACCATTCGAATCAGCCCATTCAAGGATTTTTTAATGGTTACCTGTTCTGTCCCCCCCCCTTCTCCGCTTGTTAACAGACGACAGGCAGACAAACTTAAAAGGGAAGAACTTTATCAGTCCTCGGCTCAGACTGGCTGCGAGCCCCAAAATAAACATAAATCAAGTCTCTGACCAGAAGATAACAGAATGCAAAACAGAACTCTTTAAAAAACAATTCACTTCTCCAAGTGTCTCCTTGAATCAGGGTTACAGAAAGCAAATCACTTCTCCAAGTGTCTCTCACAAACCAACTACGACCGATGAATGATGAACAAATGAATGAACGTTGACTCCTGCAACCAGGGCGTGGCACCATCCGTCCTTTTATCACCAAAAGACTCCACTAACGAGCCCCAGCTGCATTGTTAATCTTGCATCCCGACTCAACTCACAGCAAACTACTGCTGAGTCACAACAGTTACCTTATTGTAAGCTGAGAAGTGCCTACTGGAGAATATACAGCTGAATTCAGGAACAAATTCAGACTGATGGCTTTAAGTAAATCTTAACTTCCTTAGCTTAAATCACTCTTAACTTACTTTCTTAATCAGCAATGGGGAGTAGATGGGTGTCAAAAACATCCTACAACCAGAGGTGGTAGTCTACCGGTTCGGACTGATTTGCCCGAACAGGTAGCGGAAATCATGGTGGCCCCACCTACCCGCCCTGGCTCTATGGCGTCCCATTTAGGCCCTTTTTTAGCGGAAAACGCATCCGTGGAAGGCTTAGCACATGTGCCGAGGTGGCGTGTGTGCTCACATTTGCAAACCGATAGAGAAGGTAAGTAAATACCACCCCTGCCTACAACCTACGTGGTTGAATTTGTCTTTCGAGCAGTTCCTACTGCACTCTGTCATCAACTGCTATAACTTTATAACAACTACATCCAGTAGAACCATCTAGTTTTTTTTAATAAATGAGGACTGATGTGTTGAATCAACTCTTGTGTTATTAAAAAAAAAATCTTCCCCAATCAAACCTATGACATAATTATTACCACTTTTCCAACAGATGAGGTTTCGGTGAAGTTATGAATACTGCACGAAGAAATTGTTCAGTACCAGAGGAAGTAAAACCAGACTGCTTACTAGAAGTACTAATAAAGGGGCTGAATATTTCTAACACAGAATGTAACAGGGTACGAATCAATGCAGAAGTCTCTATTTTTTAGATAAATGTAAACCAATTGAAAAAGAGGCCAGCAGAAAGCAAGATGGCAAGATAGTATCACTAACGACATAGGCACGAGTTTATACAAACTCAAAAAAGTAATTACAGATGGTTCTGGTGAAATCATGTCAATTAGGTCAGAAAGAATAAGAAGGATTAAATCATAGCAAACAGTTTACCTGCACCTATATATTCTTAAAACAGAATTAGAAGCTGCTTCACTTGATTTGCCTAATTACTGATACAGTAATATGAATACATGTCAGGTACCACAAGAGTTACCTGAATACAAATGTAGATCTGAACTCAATCTTGTGGTTTCTTTAGCAAGCCTGTTGGCACAGCCTTGAATATAGAGTTTTACAGACCTGGAGATTTTGGACTATACTTGATTGCAAAATATAAGTTTGGCAATGTACGACACGATTCCTGTTGACGATGTTGCATTTTGCTTGGCGATATCTGATTACATTTGGAAAACATTAACTTTTGTGATGAATATGAACAACTAGGCTAGACAGCCCGGTGAAATACTTTGCCTTGTGGTAGCAAAACTGTTCTTAAGGCACTATAGTTTCCTGGAATCAAGGAACTATATTCTAGGCGTCGGGAAATACTAGTCGCCACTCAATTTTTGTGTTCATTAGTATTGTGACAATCTTTGGAAAAGGATTTCGGAAATAATATGTCTCTCGGGAATAATGCGTTCTTTCAGGAAGCTTTGCACACTGTACAGTAAGTTCAAGATCTGATATATCAGGTTTTAAAAAGCCGATGTCAGTTCAGGGAAAAGACCGCATTTGAGACCTTGGATAGCTTCTGCAAATTAAAGAAGAAATGCTGAACTGAAAGACAAGCAGACTGATGTGATAATAAGGCAGCTCCCTACATTTCTTACATTCATGGCACAATGAATATTAATGGTGGCAACTGAAAAGAACTTCCATGTCCAAACCATGTGATGACAGGTTTAATTTTTTTAGTGGCATCGCTACAGATGCAACAATCCAAAGGAGGACTACTGAACCAGCTCTTTTAAAACAAAATAGCAAAACAAAAGCAATGTTTTGGTCACATTATGCCACAATATTGTGTTCTACTTCATTGTGTCCTGCTTCAACCATGCTTTTAAAGGAATGCAACCATAAATGTATTTTTCACCAACTGCCCAGTACAGAGCCGAGGTGGCGCAGTGGTTAAATGCAGCACTGCAGGCTACTTCAGCTGACTGCAGTTCTGCAGTTCGGCTGTTCAAATCTCACCGGCTCAGGGTTGACTCAGCCTTCCATCCTTCCGAGGTGGGTAAAATGAGGACCCGGATTGTTGTTGGGGGCGATATGCTGACTCTGTAAACCGCTTAGAGGGGGCTGAAAGCCCTATGAAGCGGTATATAAGTCTAACTGCTACTGCTATTGCTATTGCTAAGTTATTCCTTCATCCATTTATATGGACATTATATTATTCTTACTCAGGCAGGCTTGCAATACTATCCCACCAATATTTAATACGTGATTTCAATGACCAACTACAGAAAGCCTAATGCTAGGCTGTTCATTATTTATTTCATAGCACATATTGATGACTACAACAAGCCTGGATGATCATTTCAATCATCTGAACAAGACCAATAAAACCAGGGTAGTGATACATTAAATTTAAAAAGTATAGTACATCTTGGTACTTAAATTATAAGGTTGGTTTTGTAAGATTACATAGAAAACTTACAACAGGCACTGTTGCATGATCTGCTAGATGTTACTGAAACAAGTTCCCAACAACTCACACAATTAAAAATATAGGATAGGATTGCTAGGACTAAACAGATTCTGCATCTCTGATCCAAAAGAGCAGTCCCTAATCTTATTGGCATAACAGCAATAGCAATAGCAGTTATACTTATATACCGCTTCATAGGGCTTTCAGCCCTCTCTAAGCGGTTTACAGAGTCAGCATATCGCCCCTGCAGTCTGGATCCTCATTTCACCCACCTGAGAAGAATGGAAGGCTGAGTCAACCTTGAGCCAATGAGATTTGAGCCGCTGAACTGCAGATAGCAGTCAGCTGAAGTGGCCTGCAGTATTGCAGTAACCACTGCGCCACCTTGGCTCTAGGCACTTGGTAAGTTCTTGTTGGTCATTTGAGGGCTACTGAGATGCTTTACCCATTATAAGCTCTACCTCTCAACCACAAGTGGCACAGGTAGAAACTATCAATGAGTATCCTGTAGCCACATCCAACTTATGGAGTCCATTTGGCACTCCACAATATTATTATAAATAACAGGCCAAATCCTAATATTTTGATTTGCAGCCGGCCATTTTCCTACTTCCACCTCACCTACTTTCCAGATCCCTAAAAATGGTTTGATTCCATTCCCCCCCCTCCGCAGAAGTGCATTCATATTGGAAAATAATGTACTCCAAACTAAAACATTTCTGCTTAAAAAGCTGCAATAGCCTGGAAGGTTGTGAAATCCAGTGAGTAAAATGTTATTTTCAGAAAAAAATCTTGCCAGATAGAAGACTTCAGTTTACTTCTTAATTAAAAAAATATGGTGATACTTAAGCAGCATAAACGTTTTTAGTCCTATACAAATAAATAAGTTACCAGGGTATCAGTTAATGTTGAAATAAATACTAGTTATGTCAACAATAAATTAACTAAGTCCCCTATAAGCTATGTTTTCTTCACTTGTTATGAAATCCAGAGCGCAGTGACTTCTACAATTCTACAATTAATCCTTGCTTTGTCCCAGGGGTGGGTTTCTCGCCCCGTTCCAACCGATTTGGTTGGAACGGGGCCGGCGGCGTCCTCATGCACGCGCGCAGTGCACGCATGCGTACTAACGTCTGTGCGATGCTCCAGCTGCTCCTGGAGGATCGCGCAGGCGCTGTATACATCCTGCGCATGCGTGGAAGCGCAGAACTCGTCCAAACCGGGTTAGAAACGCGGGCGGGCGGGTGGACCCTTCGGCGTTCCCGGAAGTTACTTACTTCCAGGTTCGCTGACCAACCGGTTCGCGGCAGTCCCCGCGAACCGCCTGAAACCCACCTCTGCTTTGTCCCCAAATCACTGAAAAGTTTGGTTTTCAAGTGAATCAGGATCCTCATATTGCATAGCTTGGTTCATGTTGATGCCAATACTTAGTTAATAAAAGCTTTTCTCCTACAGACATTGTGAATGTCCAGTGGGAAAAAATAATGTCAGCAATGAAATACTCACCATGTTGTAACAAGTAAGTGGAAGTTTAGACATCCTTATACTCCTTGGGTTAAGTTAGCACCACACTGTAACCCGGATATATGATTATGGTGTTGTGGTTATAATCCTAGGCTTTTCATTTTGTTCCCTATAAATATCCATATTAAAAATTTAGCACTGTTTCCACAGAAAATATACAGCTAGGCTATGAAAAAGTTTTTTAACTGGGTCATTTTTAGTACTTATGTGGCTCTATTCCCTGCTTTATTTCTTCTTTAATATTTAATTGCTTCCACAACCAGCGACTCTTTCATAAAGCTCGAGGAACACCGATTTCACAGAAGTCGCAATTTGTGAGCATGCAAGAAAATCTTTTAAAAGGCCCGTGGTATTCATATTACGTTGGCTGGGAGCACAGGAAATCATAATATGACAAATGAAATATGGAAATTGATACTTAAGACGAAGAGGTCCTACATGCAACAAATTCATTATGTCTGGTGTATGATATAATAAAAATAACAGAAGAAAGTCTGGGCCACTTTGAACATAATCAGTGCAGGGATATTTGGTTTTCTAGTATCGTTGATTGCAAACAGGTCATGGAAGCTAAACCTCAACAACAACCACACGTTGCCCAACCTTTCAATAAATCAGAAGCACAGAGTAAAAAAAAAGTTGTGTGCTATTGAGTCAGAGCATCGTTCCAGCGCAAGCAAACATTTGTCCTGATTGGCAAAGCCCTTTCAGAATTTCATAAAGGGATATTTTCCTAGCATGCTCAAACTCTTCTTCACTTAAAAGATGTGATCTACCACAACGGACAGGGCTGAGCAGCCTCTGAACAAAAGGCTACATGAAAAAAACAAAACAGATGTGTGTGGACAATTCCTTTCCTTTCTAAGGACATCAACATTATTTATTATTTATACCGCTTCATAGGGCTTTCAGCCCTCTCTAAGCAGTTTACAATTTTTTTTAGCAAATTGAGTCAGCAACTTGCCCCCACAGTCCGGGTCCTCATTTCACCCACCTCGGAAGGATGGAAGGCTGAGTCAACCTTGAGCCGGTGAGATTTGAACCGCTGAACTGCAGATCACAGTCAGCTGAAGTGGCCTGCAGTACTGCGCCCTAACCACTGCGCCACCTCGGCTCTATATGCGCTACCTCGGCTCTATACGCAGTGGTTAGGGTGCAGTACTGCAGGCCACTTCAGCTGACTGTTATCTGCATACCTTATGTAAATTATGTACTTACATCATGATGCCTCAATGCAAATTACATAATTGCATTATTTGCAATTTTGGCATCATTTAATGGATCCTTACTATTCTAATTGTATCAACTACCAGAAAAGCATCCCAATAACTGCCAAGAGCTCATTAGAAATAACAAAGGCATTAATATTTTCTAGTATTTGGAATGCAGGCTCGTAGTATAGGAGATCTAAAAACGAACATCTGATAATTGTGAAAATTATGCTACTCGCCATCCTAACGATTTTGTACCTATCCCTCATTTCATTTGATATCCTTGCACCTTAAAACTGGGGCTGATTTTTTTTATTATTATTTTGCAGCATTTTTTTCTGGCAGCAATCCAGGTTTTAAAGGAGTCTAGGATTGCAGATCTTAAACCAGCTTCCTTCCTAGTCTGAAAAAGAACAATTTCACTCCAGGAAAAAAAAAAGACATATTGCTGATACTGTGGAAATTAAAATATGGCATCTGATTTGCAATGCATGATAAAGCCATTCCTTTCCGAGGTCATTTTCATAGGACTGGAGTAAGCTGATCCTTAAAACAAAGGAAAAAAAAACAAAACACTTCTGGCGTGTTTTAATATTTCCCCAGAATACCAACCCGCAATTAACATGTGAGAATGACAACAATATTTGGAACAATTGAGAATTGAAGAATAGGCTTTTTTCATCCTTTCCCCAGGCCTGGACATTAACATGTTAAAGATTCCTTTCTATTTTAAACTCATTGATCTTTTATGTTTGAAAGATAAATTGCACAAGAGTTTGCACACATATGCCGCACCAGTATCCTCACATCGAAGCAATTAAAACTTCTGAAGGAAAGAGAAACAATTAAGTATTTGTCAGACGGAGAGTTAAGATTAATTGAGCAAGTGAGACAGCAGGGCAACAAGGCAGAGTGATTAAACTGAAAGCCTCCCTCTGTACGTTTGCACCAAGAATAAATGTGTTTAATCTTTCTCAACAAGTGCAGTGGAAATAATGGTAGCAGACTTTAGCTATACTGGAAAATCTGACTGATTTTTCCCCCGCTCAAAAGAACTGGTCAGAAAAGAAATATTATATTTTAAAATTTCCAACAATAACATTAACATTTCCAATACTAATATTAGGACTGGTAAGTTGCTGTAGCTTCCATGTCAAAGATTATTTCTAGCCACCAACCTTCTCTCCTTCCTGCATCTACTTTTTTGGGGGGAAGAATAAGGAATAAGTTTTTCTATTCCAAAGGAGAGTAGTTGGTAGTAGTTCCAAAGGAGAGTAGTAGCAAAAAAAATCATGCTAAAATGGTAGTTAAAATGGACTTAAGAAGTAGGGCTGGGATATGACAAGAGCCGAGGTGGCGCAGTGGTTAGGGTGCAGTACTGCAGGCCACTTCAGCTGACTGTTATCTGCAGTTCAGTGGTTCAAATCTCACCAGCTCAAGGTTGACTCAGCCTTCCATCCTTCCGAGGTGGGTGAAATGAGGACCTGGATTGTTGGGGGCAATATGCTGACTCTGTAAACTGCTTAGAGAGGGCTGAAAGCCCTATGAAGCGGTATATAAGTCTAACTGCTATATTGTTCCGCTTAAAATAATCTAGAACCGTGATGGTGAACTTATGGCACATGTGCCAGACGTGCAGTGGTGGGATTCAAATAATTTACCAACCAGTTCTCTGCCCTAATGACCAGCTGGGTAGGCGGGGCTCGGTGGTCATGTGATCATGTGGGCATGGCCAACTCAATGTCACAGGTCGATGGGCGCTTCGCCTTAGTTGTTACAATGGTAATAAGGGTTAACCGGAGAGGCAGTTTCTGTAAGCAGGTCAATAAAGACGAGGCTAGAAACAACACCAGATGTTTCCTTCCTGCCTTCCTTACAGGATTAGCCCTGTAAAGTGGGGAAAAACAAAAGATTTCTTACAACAACCGGTTCTCCGAACTGCTTAGAAAGTTACCAACCGGTTCTCCTGAATAGGTGTGAACCGGCTGAATCCCACCACTGTGAGACATGGCATGCAGAGCCCTCTCTGTGGGCATGCATGACGTCGCCCCAGCCCAGCTCCAATCATGTTTCTCCATCACATTTCACTCAATCAATTCCAACTGAAAGAAAAAAAATCTCACGAAGTTGGAATTGATCGAGTGAACTTTTTCACTTGCGTGCTTCACAATGGGGGAGGCGGGGTCCCGCGATGCAGAGCCACAATGTGACCCATGCGGCTCTTTCACCCATCTGCTGTGGCTCCCTGTAACCCTGTCACGGCAGAGGGATGAAAGAGTTGTTGCCCTGTCGCAGTGATGGGTGGGGTTGAGGGGGGGGGGAAGTGGAGGTGTCAGGGATGCTCCCGCCCTCCTGAGCAAAATGGGCCTGGGGGAGCTTGGAGTATTGCGGGGTGAACACCAGAGGGTCAGAAGGCCTGCTCCTATGCCACCCCAACATTTATTTCCAGTGTGTGCTCCTATGACCCTATGAGTTGTGGGTAGGGGGAAGGGCCAGGGAACATGGGGAAGGGTAGGGGGGCTTCTGGGAGGAGAAGCCCAGCTGGATTTTCTTTTGGTAAGAGGCAGGGGGAAGACCCTATAAAAATCAAATTTCCCCCAATAAATGCGGAAAATAAAGGCCCAGAGTCCAAAAGGGGGGGGGGGTGAGGTCTGTCAGAGGATCCGAGAGGAAATCAGTTGAAATCTGGGTGGGAGGTTATTCAGAGAAGGATCTAACGGGGTCTCTTTTCCCCACCCTCTTAGATTCCAGCCTCCTGGCTTCCTTCCCTAGCCTCGTTTTAAGGGGAAGGAGAAGCACGGTGTGCTTAAATCTCACATTGGTGTGAAGTCCTGATTATTAAAGATGGGGATGAGGAAAAGATGCCTTTCCTTTCCCAAGGACCCAGGGAAAGTGGAATAAAAATAGAGGTGTGTGTGTGTGTGTTTGTGTGTGTGTGTGCGCACGCATGTGCACAAATAACAGCCCGGAATATCTTCAGCCACCAACAACAGCTACTATTATTTTTGCTGAGAGCTTCTAAGCTACACAGCATTCTTTAATAAATACTAACAATAACGAACCATAATATACAGGATTAAAGGAAGGAAGTTGAAATTTTGAGGAGGGCGGAGGGAGGGAGAAATCAGAGGAGGAAAGAAGGAAGGAAGGAAGGAAAAAGAAGGAAAGAAGGAATAATGATGTGATGGCCCTCCAGAGGCTATGGCACCACACTCCCATCATTCCTGAGTTGTGCTTTTAAAAGAAATCCAGTGCCACCAGGGAGAAGTCAAGTTGTGAAAGAGTGATTGAAATTCCTCACAAAACCTCATTATTCAGATTAAATTGCCATGCTGGCCCTTTGTGATAAATAAGTGGGTTTGGGGTTGCAGTTCAATCCTAAAAAGTTCACCATCACTGATCTAAAACGTAAGGAAGATTTCAGGTGTCTTCGGCGTATTTTAGGATGGAAATGGGATTGCCCTCAATCTCTGTTCAAGTTCACCTTGCACCGCTAAGGAACGCTACAAGAAACTAGAAAACCATCAAGATTAAGTTAAACTTTGCATGTCTGCATTATATGGGTGCAAATTCTTGCCTCATATGCTATTACCTGCCTTCTTAAGGGGAATTTTATATTTTTGCAGCAGTGGAAAAAAATCAGAGATAACCTTTTGAAACAAGTAGTAGTAGTAGTAGTAGTAGTAGTAGTAGTAGTAGTAGTAGTAGTAGTAAATGTACTACTGTGGTACTATCTTCAGAGTTCTTATCCTGGCACCATTATGATTAGAAACATCAATGATTCTCCCATTATCTGGTCAACATTTAATTGAGGAAGCCTTTTACTGCTTTTACATAAATATCTACTGATTTACTCTGATTTCACACCATACTCACCATATATCTTGAAGGATTTTGTTTGTAAATATCTTGTGGACCAATACTTTAGCCCTTTTATAGGGCCAGCCAAGGACTAAGACACCATCCATTACATCCTCCACCATCTTATCTATGATAAATCAGGCATAAAATACTGATGATAAACAGGCTTATGGGGAGACAGACATTGACTGAACTACAGGTAGTCCTTGACTTACAACAGCCCACTTAGTGACTGTTTGAAGTTATAAAGGCACTGAAAAAAGCGACATATTGCCGTTTTTCACACTTACAACCACTGCAGCTTGGCGACTGACTCATATTTGTGACGATTGCAGTGTCCTGGGGTCGTATGATCCCCTTTTTGTTACCTTCTGACAAGCAAAGTCAACGGGGAAGCCAGATTTACAAAGCAACCACGTTTTTAACTGAACACCTGCAGTGGTTCACTTAACAGCTGTGATGAGAAAGGTCATAAAATGGGGCATAAAGTCACTTAACAAATGTGTCAGCAACAGAAATGTTTGGCTCCATTCTGGTCAAGCGCCCGCAACTTGTGAATGTGATTTCAACTGTTACCCATTTCCCTGAAAATAAGAGTTCCCTGGATAATGAGCCCAATTGGGCTTTTCAGCGCATGCGCTAAACTAAGCCCTCCCCGAAAATATTGCAACCCAGCAGCATCCATGAGGTGACCACGCTCGCCGCCTCCTGCACCTCAAAAATAATAAGACCTCCCTGAAAATAAGGCTAAGCGCTTATTTCAGGGGGGGGGTGTCAAAAGAAAATAAGACCCTGTTCTGTCCCCCCTTCTCTGCTCATTAACAGACGACAAGCAGACAAACGTAAAAGGAACTCACTTTATCAGTTCTCGGCTCAGACTGGCTGCGAGCCCAAAAATAAACATAAATCAAGTCTCTGACCAGATAACAGAATACCAAACAAAACTCTTACAAAGCAATGCACTTCTCCAAGTGTCTCTCACAAATAAACCATGACTGAGGATCAATGAACGTTGAACGAACGTTGACTCCTGCAACCAGGGCATGGCACCATCCGTCCTTTTATCACCAGAAGACCCCACTAACAAGCCCCAGCTGCATTGTTAATCTTGCATCCTGAAAAGACTCATAGGAGACTTCTGCTGAATCACAACACACCCTGCCTTATTTTTGGGAAAACATGGTAATACTTAACTTGTCACCTTTTCCACGATCTTTCTAACTTTGAAAAAAATGATTTTACTGTTAATTTTACTCTTAATTTTACTGTTGATTTGATATTTAGCGCCTTTTCTTTCCCTTTCCCTTTCTCTTTTTCTTAGTATTACTTATTTCTTTAAAATTCCATGTAAACTACTTATGACATGTGGTCAGAATAACAAGCTGACTGTCTGAATTCAGTCTCTTCCCATTTTTAAAAGGAAACGTACATGTACCTTGATCCCGTCCGTTGGAATCAAATCTTATTTTTCCAATGAAGCTTACTATAACAAGTATACAAAGAACCGCGTTCTAAATCTTATAGAAAGTGATCTGGCAAACCACCATTGGGAATAGAAGTGAAGAATGGTGTAATAAAATAAATAAGTAAATAACCTTCTCTGTAGAATGTGTCACAAAGAAATATACTTTCTCTCCCTCAGCAGACCAAATTCTGCAATGCAAAAATTAAGTAATGAGCCAAAAAGATTTGGATCATTCTCTTGGGTTGCATAAAAGAACAATATAGCTGCAAGCTGATACAGTTTGAGAGTTGTAGCATCCCCCCCCCCAAGCCCACCCCAATAAACCGGTAGCTTGCCTTTATAATCAAGGCTAGAGGCAAAAAGTAAAGACATGTCAGTGTTAACAATACACTAATATGTTCCAGCAAAAGGACTGCCGCAAATTTGACAAACAGCAAGTGATTTAACAGGGTAAGTGAACCAAGAAAGTTGCATCCATCTACAGGGTGGCACAAAAGGACAGGATTGAAATGTACACATTTCTTGTCTGTACTTGCAAACTCAACAATAAGCCTTCAGCAAACATATTAGATCTTCCTTTCTTGGCTTCCTCCACGGTTTGAATAGCAAGCATCTCAGAGATAGCTTTGTTTCACAACTTTTAGCAAGGATGCTGTAATTCAAGTCGTCATTATCCCTCACAGATCCCTCTGTTTCTAGACAACAGCCTTTATCCCCTTTTCTTCTTTTTACTCTACAATGAAGGGAGAAAAACAACAACAACAGCCTTCCACTTCCCAAGTCAAAGACCAGGTCACAGCAGAGGCTGCAAATCTGTTATATACTAGTAAATCTCCCAGCCTCCTTGCTTCAGAAATACAGGAATTGAAAAATAAAATGCTTTGTTTGAAGCAAATTAAGGAGAGAAATTAGCAAGGAGGGGAACTTTGGGTATTTATAGCAATAGCAGTTAGACTTATATACCGCTTCATAGGGCTTTCAGCCCTCTCTAAGCGGTTTACAGAGTCAGCATATCAGCCCCCAACAATCCGGGTCCTCATTTTACCCATCTCGGAAGGATGGAAGGCTGAGTCAACCTTGAGCCGGTGAGATTAGAACCGCTGAACTGCAGATAACAGTCAGCTGAAGTGGCCTGCAGTACTGAGGTGGTGCAGTGGTTAGGGTGCAGTACTGCAGGCCACTTCAGCTGACTGTTATCTGCAGTTCAGCGGTTCTAATCTCACCGGCTCAAGGTTGACTCAGCCTTCCATCCTTCCGAGGTGGGTGAAATGAGGACCCAGACTGTGGGGGCGATATGCAGACTCTGTAAACCGCTTAGAGAGGGCTGAAAGCCCTATGAAGCGGTATATAAGTCTAACTGCTATTGCTATTGCACCCTAACCACTGCGCCACCTCGGTTGTTATCTAGCTTTATTGCGAGCAGAAGGGACGAGGTGGCTCAGTGGCTAAGATGCTGAGCTTGTTGATCAGAAAGGTCAGCAACTGAGCGGTTCGAATCCCTAGCGCCGCATAACGGAGTGAGCTCCCGTTACTTGTCCCAGCTTCTGCCAACGTAGCAGTTCAAAAGCATGTAAAAAATGCAAGTAGAAAAATAGGGACCACCTTTGGTGGGAAGGGAACAGTGTTCTGTGTGCCTTTGGGGTTTGGTCATGCCGGCCACATGACCACAGAGACGTCTTTGGACAACGCTGGCTCTTCAGCTATGAAACGGAGATGAGCACAGCCCCCTAGAATTGGGAACGACTAGGAGATATGTGTAAGGGAAACCTTTACCTTTACTTGATTGCGAGCAGAAAATATTTCTCCAATCGCCTTAAGTCAAACCAATGTTCCCAGGTACAGAGAATTCTACTGAAAAGATTTATTCCCATGGGAAATGAGAAAATGTTTTCCCTGACTTTCTCACGGAGAGGGCCAGGGGACTCTCCAGAACACTCTGGAAAAAGGTGTAAAGAGAAATGCAAAAATCATACCTTTTCAGCCCCACTTGGCTTTTTTCCACTGACTTTTATGGTTGAAAAAGAGTTATTCTGAAAGGAAAATTCTGGATCCAAGTTTCAATGCAAAAAAACAGAATAACATGAGTTTTGGGGTTGTACAATATTGGATTTTCAACTATTTGGAAATAACCATCATGGAGAGAGAAAGAAAAGGGATCTTACTATTCAGGGAATAGGAAGCAAATAGCACACATTTTTGTGGTCAGCCAGAAAAAAAAAGTCTCTACTTATATAACATTGTCTAGTATTTTCCAGTCAATGAAACATAACTTTTATATGTAGCAGTAGATCCTAGGAGAAGCTTTTTCATGTTGAAAAGTGGCCAGTTCCAAAAATAGTATGTTGTGGGAGGTGGAATACCCCTAATTAGCCATTTAGATACGGTAAGATACAAATACAATTAAAAATCATCTAAATAACAACATTCATCTTACAGTTTGGATTTCAACAGTTCAGTTTTCCTTTTTTTACTCCTAAGAATAGTCTTTTCCTTCCTTTGTGGCATTTAGAGAAACTTTTATTCCATCTGGATGAATTTTGTGAATTGTACAAGTAGCTTTTGCTTGGAAAAATATCTAAAGAATACTTTTGCAGAATGCAGACTATAATTATATGAAACAATGACAACAAAATGGTAGGTGAATATCCAGAGTTCCACAATTTCACTGGTCCAATCTTGGTTCAGAGA
The DNA here is from genome assembly GCF_009769535.1 of Thamnophis elegans. Taxonomy (NCBI): domain Eukaryota; kingdom Metazoa; phylum Chordata; class Lepidosauria; order Squamata; family Natricidae; genus Thamnophis; species Thamnophis elegans. The sequence continues at coordinate 2,681,283 of NC_045548.1, forward strand.
TGGTTATTTTAACATTGGTGTAGGAGGCATTTTAAGATCCAGATAGTGGTAAATATAGCAAAATAAAACAAATGCTGTGAAAACATTTATACCCCCATCTCTTTCTTTGGGAAAGATAAAAAGCCATCTTAAAAATTTACAAAAGTTAGAATAAGCAAGTGATCTATGTAGGCTTCCCCACTAATTACTTAATACCATTTGTTGTTACTTAACCATTTTTCTGACAAACTAAAAATAATGAGGATAGGTTTTAAATCATTTCAACAGCGGCTGGATAATGCTTTTGTGGGCAGTGGCCTAAGACCCCTCATTCAATTTAATATTAAAACAGGGATTTTAAAAAGCAAGTTATCCAAATTATCGCCCTGAGTTGACAATGCAAATGATAGCTTCAAATACACACACACACACACACACACACACATATTATTTATATATATATATATATATATATATATATATATATATATATATATATATATATATATATATATATATATATATATATATATAAAGTCACAACCCCTGGTATGCCCAAATATGGGAGGAAGGTCACACTTCCACTCTCTGTCTTCCGCTCGTCACAAGAGACCATCCAGACAGAAACCCAATATTTTTTACTGTTGCCTTTTTGTTACATATGTTATATTTATGCTGATAAAAAAAATGAAGGGAGACTAGTATAGATCTATTTCAAGCTATTTAGCTCTTATCAGCTAGCCATACCTTATGTTGTATAGAGCACAGGTTCGATTCCCAACATAGGGTATGGCTAGCTGATGAGAGCTAAATAGCTTGAAATAGATCTATACTAGTCTCCCTTTATTTATTTATCAGCATAAATATAACATATATATATATATATATATATATATATATATATATATATATATATATATATATATATATATATATATATATATATATATATATATATTTATTAGTGGCTTAGCTTAGTGGCTAACACAACTGCCTAATATGTAATACAGCACAATATATATATATATATTTATATATTTATTAGTGGCTTAGCTTAGTGGCTAACACAACTGCCTAATATGTAATACAGCACAGGTTCAAATCCCAGTGGGGGTATGGCTAACACAACTGCCTAATATGTAATACAGCACAGGTTCAAATCCCAGTAAGGGTATGGCTTTATTTATTTATCAGCATAAATATAATATATATATATATATATATATATATATATATATATATATATATATATATATATATATTTATTTATTTATTTATTTATTTATTTATTTATTAGTGGCTTAGCTTAGTGGCTAACACAACTGCCTAATATGTAATACAGCACAGGTTCGAATCCCAGTAAGGGTATGGCTAGCTGAAGAGAGCTAAATAGCTTGAAATAGATCTATACTAGTCTCCCTTTATTTATTTATCAGCACAAATGCAACACAAATGTAACAAAGGCAACAGTAAAAATAATGGCTTTCTGTCTGGATGGTCTCTTGTGAAGAGCCGATAGACAGAGAAAGGAAGCAGTATGCTTCCTCCCATATTTGGGCATACCAGGGGTTGTGACATAATATACATACATACACACACACACATTGCACTGTACACCAATATACAGAAAATTCACATTGCCACATACCACAAAAGCTTGCCACAATAATATTATCTTAATCAACAAATAAAAAGAAAACACACTGATGCGATAATATTAGCTGAGAAGCTGTTTCCTCTTGTCTCATTCCAGTATACTCTAATTCTGGGACGAGACAGCTGAAAATTTACCCCGCTGCTACTTCTGCAAACTCGGCAAATTCAGAAAAAAAGATGGAGCAGGTAATTGCTTCAATATTTAGAAGGCTTTTATGTTGTCCCATGTTTTTAAAATTCCATGTCACATAGCTATAATCCAATACAATGTATTTTTCCGTTTTTTATCATCTAAGCTCAACCCAAGTTTTTGTACTAAGAAGAAAAAAAATGATGATTTTGAAAGACACTGTTCTGGGTGTTTTCAGCACTCAAAACTGCACTTGGCAGTGTCGTGCGGTGAGGTTTATGGCTGGTGAGGCAGTCCTCTCCCCCGACACCCCACTGACTAAAGCGCATTCTTTCGCCTGCCTGTGCCCACGGCAGCCCACCTGAGCTCTGTCGCGGGAACAGGCGGGTGAAAGAAAGTGGCTTTCGCCCGCCTGAGTTGGCGGGCTACCGCGGACACAGAGGCGGGCGAAAGAGACTTTCTTTCGCCCGCCTCTGTGTTTGTTAACCAAACAATATGCAAATACCTGCCCATGGGCAGAAAAGGCACAGAAGAAAAGAGCGTGCACATTTCCGTGCAGACTTTTCAAAATACGTTTAGAGACCAGGACAATCCAGGAAGGGTGATACTTCAGATTGAGAACTGGAATTAATTTGATGGCTTTGCTCATCTATGTAGTACATTAAATGATATCCCCGTATTTCATTAAATATTTGGTAGAATTTGGGTGAATTACATGAGGAAGACTATCCTAGTTACTAGCTGCATCCACTGTGACTCTGGCAGCAACTACCTCGGCCTTTTTCCTTTTACATTTTCCTTTTCTTTTCATGATGACAGTGGTGAGGCTCTGCCTCCCCTGCCTGCACGTCCCTGGTCCATTTATTTATTTATTTATTTATTTATTTAATTAGACTTATATACCGCTTCATAAGGCTTTCAGTCCTCTCTAAGCGGTTTACAGAGTCAGCATATTGTCCCCAACAACAATCCGGGTCCTCATTTCACCCACCTCGGAAGGATGGAAGGCTGAGTCAACCCTGAGCCGGTGAGATTTGAACAGCCGAACTGCAGATAACAGTCAGCTGAAGTGGCCTGCAGTACTGCACTTTAACCACTGCGCCACCTCGGCTCTACATCATAAACAGAAAAAAAATATGTAAAGGCTTTAGCCAAACTATGTCAAAAAATATGGAGAACAACACAATGGCCAACAGATTGTAAAGTTCTACATAATTTATACCAAAGAAAGGAGATTTAACAGAATGTACAAACTGTCATATTATACTTAATTCCACACGCTAGCAAAATAATACTTATAATTATACGACATAGATTACAGCCTTACATGGAAAGGGAAATGCCAGATGTTCAAGCTGGTTTTTAAAAAGGCCAAGGAACATGAGATGTTATTGCTGATGCGCATAATTGAGAAAGCCAAGGAATATATCAAAGAGAAGTCAGTGTGTGCTTCATTTATTATAGAAAGCCCTTTGATTTTTTTTTCAATCATGTCAAGCTGTGGAATGTGCCTAGAAAAATGGCAATCCCATAACATTTTATTGTTCTCACAATATGAAAACTATCCACAACTTTTACATTTTCCTTTTCTTTTCATGATGACAGTGGTGAGGCTCTGCCTCCCCTGCCTGCACGTCCCTGGTCCATTTATTTATTTATTTATTTATTTATTTAATTAGACTTATATACCGCTTCATAAGGCTTTCAGTCCTCTCTAAGCGGTTTACAGAGTCAGCATATTGTCCCCAACAACAATCCGGGTCCTCATTTCACCCACCTCGGAAGGATGGAAGGCTGAGTCAACCCTGAGCCGGTGAGATTTGAACAGCCGAACTGCAGATAACAGTCAGCTGAAGTGGCCTGCAGTACTGCACTTTAACCATTGCGCCACCTCGGCTCTTGCTCCATGGCCTGTTAGGAACTGGGTGTTCTGACCTAGGCTTCCTGAGAAAGCATAAATCAGAATCGTAGTCCCCCAAACCCTCTTTTATTTATACGGCTGTGAATTATGGTCATTCACAGCCCGCAAGGCTTCACAAACAGCCTGTGAAGATTCCGACAGATGTCTGCTCGAGTTGCCACAGTCTTTCTGTAAGAGCCGAGGTGGCGCAGTGGTTAGGGTGCAGTACTGCAGGCCACTTCAGCTGACTGCTATCTGCAGTTCAGTGGTTCTAATCTCACCGGCTCAAGGTTGACTCAGCCTTCCATCCTTCCGAGGTGGGTAAAATGAGGACCCGGATTGTTGTTGGGGGCAATATGCTGACTCTGTAAACCGCTTAGAGAGGGCTGAAAGCCCTATGAAGCGGTATATAAGTCTAACTGCTATTGCTATTTTTGTTATTGCTATTTCAGGAGAGTATTGATAAACACCCACCTTATCTCCCTTGAAATGCTGCCAGAGACCTAATATCCAAATGCAGAGCTAGGCCAAGCAGAGTCAAACAGAACTTTTCAAAGCTTGAACCAACCAGATGAACTAATTGCTTCCTGCAAAAGTCCGCGTCCCTTTCGCTCCTCTTTTATATCTTATGGGAGGGGCCAATCATCTCCAAGCCTTACTCCCAAGTCGATCTTGTTTTCTTAATTGTTCTTGCCTTCTGGCAGCTCTGGCCATGCGCACATTGGAAACAGGCTCCCGCTGTTATTTTAGATTTTAGATTTAGATTGCTTTTATTTATAGGCCGCCCTTTTCCCTGAGGGGACTCAGGGCGGCTTACAACCTATAGGGAGGGGATACACGTAATGACATATACAGACAATACACAATTAAAAATAGAAGCAACATTCATTCATCATTCGGGTGGGGACGGATCCCAATCTTTAACCCCAGGCCTGGCGGGATAGCCAGATCTTAAGGGCTGTGCGGAAGGTCTGGAGGGTGGTGAGGGTACGAATCTCCACGGGGAGATCGTTCCAAAGGGTCGGAGCTACTACTGAAAAGGCTCTCCTCCGTGTAGTTGCCAGTCTACTCCTCCGCGTAGTTGCTATTCTACTCTTTCAGCGCTGAAAAGGTTCGCACTATGTTCTTATTTTAATTCCATAAACACATACATGGCACATATTAAAATTTACGGAAAGATGTCACTGAACCTCTTACCATGCAAAGACAGAGTCAGCTTTTCTTTGCTTTCAGATTCACTGAAACATACAATTTGACCGGGATTGTTTAATCTTTAGAATGCCACTGTAATTCCCACATCAGTGGAAATGTAAAAATTGGGAACAAAATACGTCTTTAAAAAAACAGGAATGATTTTTTTTTAAAAAAAGAAGCGTCTAATATATTCTGAATTATGACTTATAATTATGAGTCAACAACATTGTCCCTGATTAAGAAAGATAGCATGTTCAAATGAAAAAAAAAAAACAGTTCTGCATTTAAGGTGCAAATTGAAAGTATTGTCATTGTCAACATACTGGAATTAAGGCAAAACAACCTGGCATTCTTCATGTGTTTTCACTATACTTAAAACTCAGGAGTAAAAGCTTAATTCTTCCAACACATTCTATTTGAAGTATCAATAATCTTTTCTTTTGGTATTAGATACTTTGTTTTGGCTATGTGTATCAGTAGTGGGTGTGGCCTCCTTTGTGGGAGTGGTTTGCCACCCATGTGACCAGATGGGAGTGGCTTGCTGCCCATGTGACCGGTTATGAAATTATGAATTAGTACTTAGGTCGGTCCAAGTAGCTATTCAGAAGTTAGTGGTTAGAAGCAATCGTAAAGCAAGATACGGAATTAAAACCAGAAATATTTTGTTGGCTATTTGAAAGGGAGTATAATATATATTTAATTTTACACATGTTAGCAGCTGCTGGAATTGTGTTTGCACAACAGTGGAAAAACAGAGATATGTAAATGAATAAATATTACAATGTGCAGGAATAAATAAATTGACAATTAAAATCAAAAAGGCTTTGAATACTTTTTCACGTGGGATTGGTTTTAGCAATTGCCAACTAACAGAAACAGAAATTAGAAATCCAAAAGTATGAAAGAAAACACCAATTATGTAAGGAAAGGTCCCTAAAATGTATAAGGAAGTATTACTAGATCATTATTAATGCGTAGATAACTGCGGGACATTGCACACCCACCAATGGTAGGTTTCAAAAATTTTTGGAACCTCTTCTGTAGGTGTGGCCTGCTTTCTGGGTCCACTGGTGGAACCTCTTCTAACCGGTTCGGTAGATTTGACGAACCGGTTCTACCGAATAGGTGCGAACTGGTAGGAACCCAGCTCTGATGTGTATGTATATGTATGTGCATCTTTGAGTCAGTTCTGATTTGCCCACACAAGTCCCTGCAACATTTTCGTAAGTGCTTTGCCGTTGCCTTCTTCCTAGGACTGAAAGACAATGATTATCCCCCAAGTCTCCCAATTTCTAGCTAGTGTCTAACCTTTACAACAAATTGGGATTCTCTGAATTCATTACCATAATAATATTCTTTATTATTTAACTAAAGTGAAAAGTTGCAGTTATAAATAAGATGTCAGTATTCATTTTCTGGGGAATAAAAGGAAAGGAGATGTAGGAGATGACCAGGCTGAGCCTGAGGGAGGAGTTAAATGTGTCATCAGTCATGAGTCCCTTCCCACCCACAAGAAATTTAACTTGAATTCCTGTGACTTTTATCTACCACCAATTTGCTTGGATCGCTCGTAGTTCAGATTCTTGTAGAGAGCTTACGCTTGCAATAAATCTTTATAGTCATTTAAACTGCCCGGATCTCCTGATTTCCCTGGTGCTTGACAGGAGAGAAGACATGCAGGGTTCTTTTAATGTAACCTTACAATAAAGATAGAGTTAATATTCACTCTTGCGCTTCTTGTATGGACTACCTCAAAAGGGCTAACATTACCATAAGGAAGACAGATGGATCATGGTAGCAATTCTCAATTATGTAGACTGAAATAACAAGAAATCTGCCAGCCATTCCTGTGATTCTTCTGTCCAGTCAGTAACTCAATCTCATTTTCAGAATGCAATTCCATTGTGCTATATTGCTTTGGCTTAAGGTGCCTGGATCTGTACTATTGACCTGAGATATTGCTAAATTTGTTTAACAGTCTCCTTGTCTCTCCTTCCTGTAAGGAACTGTGGGAATTACAATGTTGTAGAGTTGCGGAGAGTTCTCCACACTATGCTAGGTTTACAATTCTCCAGGTTCTCAAGACAAAGTAGAGGGGGGGGGGGAATCAAGATTCTTTTAAAGTGGTTTAAATTTGTAGGGTAGAATTTCCCCAGTCTCTATGCAGCTAAGTGTCTGTTAATAAGGAACATATGGAAGTATTTTATTTAAATCTTAACTCTGAAATATATGTCTGGAAAGAGAAGGAAAGGGACTCATAAGGTAAATTTGAGATTAGTTCTATGTTACATCATGTGTGACCAACAGCCCTCACTAATTTTTGTAATTTTTATGTATTATGTCAAATTACCGGTACATTCCAATTTTAGATAGGTATGTCTGGTTGAGTGTGTGTGTATATGTGTGTGTACATCAATAGCAATAGCAGTTAGACTTATATACCGCTTCATAGGGCTTTCAGCCCTCTCTAAGCGGTTTACAGAGTCAGCATATCGCCCCCCACAGTCTGGGTCCTCATTTCACCCACCTCGGAAGGATGGAAGGCTGAGTCAACCGTGAGCCTGTGAGATTAGAACCGCTGAACTGCAGATAACAGTCAGCTGAAGTGGCCTGCAGTACTGCACCCTAACCACTGCGCCACCTCGGCTCTTCAGTGGCGGGATTCAAATAATTTAACAACCGGTTCTCTGCCTAATGACCATCTGGGTAGGTGGGGCTCGATGGTCATGTGACTGGGTGGGTCAATGTGACATCAGTGAGAAATAAAATTGAAGGCCAGGAAATGAGAATATGACTATCACCTATTCCTTTTTTTTAAATGTTGTATGCCGCCCCGAATCCTTTGGGAGAAGGGCGACATATAAATCCAATAAACAAACAAACAAACCTTTGAATTGAGATTCGAAGCACAGAATCAGAGGTGGGTTCCTACCGGTTCGTACCAGTTCGGTAGAACCGGTTCATCAAATCTACCGAACCGGTTAGAAGAGGTTCCACCAGTGGACCCGGAAAGCTTGCCACACCTACAGAAGAGGTTCCAAATTTTTTTGAAACCCACCACTGCACAGAATCCTTATTCACTCCATTAGAAAAGAAAAGGGACAAAAACAAGCCTCCCTCTTAAACAGGTCTAAATACTTCTTTGCCATTAATTTAAGTATCTTCTTTGAACAATTACAAACAGTGAGCGATATCCAGTGGTGGGATTCAGCCGGTTCGCACCTATTCGGGAGAACCGGTTGGTAACTTTCTAAGCAGTTCGGAGAACCGATTGTTGGAAGAAATCTCCTTTTGTTTTTTTCCACTTTACAGAGCTAATCCTGTAAGGAAGGCAGGAAGGAAACATTCTGGTCTTGTTTCTAGCTTAATCTTTATTGACCTGCGTACAGAAACTGCCTCTCCAGTTAACCCTTATTACCATTGTAACAGCTAAGGCGAAGCGCCCATCGACCTGAGTGACCTTGAGTTGGCCACGCCCACCCAGTCACATGACCACCAAGCCCCGCCTACCCAGATGGTCATTAGGGCAGAGAACCGGTTGTTAAATTATTTGAATCCCACCACTGGCGATATCACATATAAACACTGATGACTCTTAAAGGGACTTTTGCTGCTGGATTCCCATCAATCCTTATTTTGCCTCCTTGCGCTCCCTCCCAAGAAACTACAATCATTAGAATTCTCTCCTGTGCAAGAAGGAGACAAACCTAACATTTTACATACCTGGAGGCTGTCTTTAAATAAGTGTCAGAATAAGGAGAATACTACTTCAACCCTACAGCTGTTTAAACCACTGTCTCATTTGTGGGCTGGAGAAAAGATAAAAAACTAGTGTCATGGGGACACAATAGAAATAGGGATGTTTGTGCCATGATTCAGCGCAAGTAGGGAAAGTCTCTGTAGCTTAAGAAATGGAGACCCGGTGCTGTAAAGTCTAAAGGAGCAAAACTCAATGTTAAAACTTTCCCCCTCACCTCTGCCAAATTCTCAAAGACACGCATGGCCTACAGTCATTTTACGTGAAAGCAGTTATAACATTTGTTTCATATCTATGTTGTAAGGGGAACTCATAGCCCTTGTAAATAATGGGTTCCATTGCTCAATACTAAGAGCTTTTCAACAAAGAAAAAAAGTTATCTAATTTATGGTTCCAGTCTCCTTGGAGGTATTCAAAATACTGTCTATTGGAAATTTTCCAGCACTGGATTTTCTTTATCAAAGATGGACTAGATGGCTGCAAAAAAACCCTTCTTCTGACTTAAGATTCTATTCATGTTTTTGCATCTTGATGCTATCAAATAGCCTTCTGCCTTATGTCAGAAGAAGGTTAATAAATTAGTATTATTTGGGTTCACAGGGCCTAGCTGAAGGATGCAACCTGCATTATTGAAACATAGGCATTGTTATCTGATGAGAGTTGATGTTTCATAGGCTTGTGGCCAGAATGATTGAAGCATTCTGTAGCTTATATAAGTCCAATATCTTTTCAGCACTCCAGAAATAGCATCCATATTGATTAGTAACAGATAGCAATGTTCTGTGGCAAGATGTTGTTACCTTGATCATATAAGCTGCTTCTTGTGTGCATCTTAATGGTTTTATTGATGTGACAAGCATCTCAGAAAGAAATAACAAGCACCACATCTATCTCACCCAGACAGTGTATTTTTCAAGACAATATAAGAAGGCTATGCTGAACTATATGCACCACTTTGTATGCTAATAGTAGTCTACCAGGATGACACAAATTATACTCAAAGATCATATAAACATCTTCTAGATCAGTGTTTCTCTATCTTGGCAACTTGAAGATGTCCGGACTTCAACTCCCAGAATTCCCCAGCCAGCATTCGCGAATGCTGGCTGGGGAATTCTGGGAGTTGAAGTCCGGACATCTTCAAGTTGCCAAGGTTGAGAAACACTGTTCTAGATGGTCTAGTTGACATATGACAAAAGGCATAAGAAGAGAACACATCTTAATAAAATAAATAACACTTATGATAATAGTTTTATTCTGCAACCATATATATTTATTTGTATTGTTTTAATTTTTTAATTAAAAAAAATGATGTACACTATCCAGAGTCACTTACTGAGATGGTTGGCTGTAGAAATCAAACAAATAAATATTACATAAATAGGATGACATACCGGTAAGAAGAGATTTGGGGTGTTCTTAGTTGGGTCAACTAAATGATTCACCAGATAAAGAATAACTTTCAGTTTTCAATTATAAAACTGCACAAAAAAGTACATAAAATAACAAAGATATACGTTATTAATTAATGTAATTTTAATTTAATTATTCTGGATTTTCTTTGTATGTAAACAACCTTGACATAAATGCCTTAAACAAATACACAGGAAATTAGACTATAATCCAGTAAAACCAAATGTTATAAAACTAAAAGTTCTATGAAATCTAATTGCTTTCTGACTTAAGTATCTTATTTATTAAATATAATGCTTGGTTACATAGTGGCAGAATTTAAAAATTAAACAACGGAAACTGCCAAGACTGAAATGTACTGAATATATTAAAATAATCTGTCTAAAAATTTGTTTATAATAAATAAATAAATTCAAATCTAATTCATTGTTAAGGTCGAAGAGCAGAAAAACTAAAACAGGTTTTAAAAAGAGGATAAAATTAAGGAAATTAAATTAATAAAACAAGATTGGAAAATGTACCACATTTTTACTGCCGCCACACAAATTTTGGCTCGGGTGTTAATAATAGCACAATTGGAATCTGGTGGAAAATTCTTCTATCTTTCCTGGGATGTAGAGGAGAATGAGTGAGTGAATGATTGAATAAACAAGCAAACAAATGTATGTATGTATGTATGTATGTATGTATGTATGTATGTATGTATGTATGTATCTATGTATGTGGTGGCCATCACTACAACTGCTAATGGTGAATTGTGTATAAATATAGTTAAAACGGTAAAGGTAAAGGTTCCCCTCACACATATGTGCTAGTTGTTCCCGACTCTAGGAGGTGGTGCTCATCTCAGTTTCAAAGCCGAAGAGCCAGCGCTGTCATGTGGCCGGCAGGACTAAATGCCGAAGGCGCACGGAACGCTGTTACCTTCCCACCAAAGGTGGTCCCTATTTTTCTACTTGCATTTTTACATGCTTTCGAACTGCTAGGTTGGCAGAAGCTGGGACAAGTCACGGGAGCTCACTCCGTTATGCGGCGCTAGGGATTCGAACCGCTCAACTGCCGACCTTTATGATTGACAAACTCAGCGTCTTAGCCACTGAGCCACTTTTATAAATGTAGTTATGTCAGCCCAATTGCCTTATTTATAACTGCTTGTAGTCTTGCATTTTTTAAAATACTGCTTTACAGTGCTTTACAGCCCCCTCTACGCAATTCACAGTCAGCATATTGCCCCCAACAATTTGGGTCCTCATTTTATCCACCTTGGAATAAATGGAAGGCTGAGTCAACCTTGAGCCTGGTGAGATTTGATCTGCAAAATTTCAGGCAGCCGGCAGGCAGTAGAAATAGCCTGAAGTACTGCACTCCAACCACTGTGCCACCATGGCTCCTTTTTAATGCAGAAATACTTATAAGGGGAAACTTTGGGCCCAAAATACTGGGCCTCAGACCTAAAAAAAATCCCAGAGGGCAGTTGATTGAGATCCTCTATGGTTTATTGAACAGACGTGGCAAAGTTTGAAGGAAGTAAATGAACATTTATATCAATGTTTTCTCAACTGGGTCGTTTACAATAGCTATGCTAATTGGGGAATTCTGGAATCTGAAGTTTACATAACAAGCCAGCAAAGATAATGAAGAGGAACTGGCCGGTCTCTGCAAGGGTATTGCAAACAGAGAAACTATTTGTATTTCTGTTTATTATAAATAACATTAATCACTTGTTAGCTATTGATTTCACTCCAAGATGTGTAAGCATACATAGTACATTGTTGAGAGACTTAAGTTCTGTTGGTTGAGTTCCAGTTATCATCCTATTTCCACTAGAATAACTATTCTATATTGGTTTTGCATTATAGATTTCGGGCAGGCCTTTAAAGACGCTGTGACTTTTAGTACTTCCACGCCTTGGGAAGGGATTCGTTTTCCACTCAGAGTATGATTGTACTGGATATGGTGCTAAAGTCAAGCCACATGAAAGCTCCAAGAAATCCTACATATGTGAATCCATGTTTAACCAAGGAGGAGAAACACACTTCAGATTTTTATTACGTGAACTTTATTGGAACATTCCCTTCATTCAGAAGAGAATCTGGATTTAGTTACAGTGCTGCTAACTCCCACATGTTTTCTTATTGTTAAGATTATCCTTTCCTTACTTGATACTTTAAAAAAAAATAGCAATAGCAATAGCAGTTAGACTTATATACCGCTTCATAGGGCTTTCAGCCCTCTCTAAGCAGTTTACAGAGTCAGCATATCGCCCCCACAGTCTGGGTCCTCATTTCACCCACCTCGGAAGGATGGAAGGCTGAGTCAACCTTGAGCCGGTGAGATTTGAACCGCTGAACTGCAGATACCAGTCAGCTGAAGTGGCCTGCAGTACTGCACCCTAACCACTGTGTTTCCTGCGGCTTATGACAGTTGCAGTGTCCTGTGACCAACGTTTGCGCACAGGGTGGGCCTTCTCCAGGGGCCGTCAACCAGACAATGTCGGCCTTCTCTGTAGTCACTCCGACCCTATGGAATCAACTACCCCCAGAGATCCAGACCCTGCCCATTCTCATGGCCTTCCGAAAGGCTATTCTGGCAGGCCTGGGGCTGTTGACTTCATGACTGAGGTCCAGCCCCGACCAGATTGAGTGCATGATGTGGTTTTTAATCTGTTTTTCTCTGTCTTTTTAATTCTTTAATTCTTTTTTAAAATGTATTTTCTGTAAGCCGCCCGGAGTCCTTCGGGATTGGGCGGCCTATAAATTTATTAAATACTAATACTAAATAGTAAATAGTAAAACCACACTGAAATGGAAGAAAATACATTTAACATTCATTGATACTAGCGAAAAAACTTCCTCCTAAACTTAAATATTCCCGACGGAATTTAATGAGGATGTCCGTACACCTAGTACAATGTACCCATGTACCCATGTAAGGGGAATCCACAAATAAGACTATAAATATCTTTGCAAAACCCGCACAAATGTCATTTCTAAATAGTCACCTCATTGCTTTGCTGTAAATAGTCAGATTTAATTTGCTATGGATTTTCTTTTCTTTTTTTGCTAAGTACAACCAACTCCTTATTGGAAGCACAGATTTTTTTTCATCCCATGTACATTTTTATGCATTGCCATAGTACTTGGATTCCATGCTCTCTTTTTTTGGCATTGCTTTGTTTTAAATTACCACATTTCCATGGAAAGATACAAAGTTGTGGAATTCCTCCCACAATTCCTTCCTTTAGCCAGCAGGAGTAAACAAGAGAATAGACTGTACGTCGCTGTACACCACTCTTTCCATATGATTTGTTTCACAATTCTGTCCTTTATGCTCCTGTTGTCCCTGCCTTTTCTGTGATGTTCCCTGCAACACCATTTTTCCTCATCCCAGTTTTATTGTGTCTCTTTCTTTTCCCCTTTTATTGCTTCCATTTATTTTCTCTTCCTGACCTGTTTCATCAGCAAAGCTTTTTTTAAGAGGTCCTATTATTCTGTATCACTATTGTTCATCATTTGCAGCTCCGAGTCCTTCCTACCGTTTCCTTAAACTTCTCTGTTGAACCAAATCTGGTCTGTTTTAATAGTGATGTAAATATCAAGTACAACAACGTTGATGTTTTCTATATTCTGAATTAATTTGGCGTTAATAAAAATAAACATGTGGGAGCAGCATCAAGCAGTCTCGGATAGAAGAACTAATCGATAGAGGTAGATGTCAAAAATAAATGTATAGATATCTCAATAATGTATTATCCAATTGTATTTGCATTTATTCTTCCAGGATTAAACACATAGCTACTCCTACTTTCAGACAGTAGTTTTGGCCAAGATTAGTGATGGCGAACCTTTTTCGTCTCGGGTGCCAAAAGCACACACGCCCACACCCATAATTAGACCACTTCAGCTGACTGCTATCTGCAGTTCAGCGGTTCTAATCTCACCGGCTCAAGGTTGACTCAGCCTTCCATCCTTCTGAGGTGGGTGAAATGAGGACCCAGACTGTGGGGGCGATATGCTGACTCTGTAAACCGCTTAGAGAGGGCTGAAAGCCCTATGAAGCGGTATATAAGTCTGACTGCTATTGCTATTGCTATAGTGGCTAGCATCGAAAGTGGCATTGGTTCACAACCTGAACTAATCAAAGCCTTTCCATCCTGTCTTTGACGATATTCCTGTTTTGCCTTTTAATTTATGAGACATAAATTTAAATTAGCATTCACTTAAGTTCCACCTTTTCTTCAGACAGAGCACCGAGCCTGGTTTTCTATTTGGTTTTTACATTAAGCCTGTAAGATCAAGAAATAGCGTTGGACTTGAGATGAACTTTACAGATATGCAGGAATTTTAATTCAGCCCTGCAACCATTTTGTAGCCAAGTAACTAAAAACTGGAAATGGGCTCTACGCTTTATCCATTATTTAATGAAGCATTAAACAAAGACCGAAGGAAGCCGGAGCAGCTGCATGATAGTGTGTTGTAGTTGACCAAGTGGGAATGACCAGCAGATTCAATTTAAAATGTCACAAAACTTTAATTTTTATATACAGGAGCACCAAGTAATTACATTTTAAAACCAATTTCAGGGCCCAGTATTCTAAGGCAGCTTCATTCCTCAGTGATTATTGCCAGAAAAGATAAATTTGGCATCCTTTTCATGTCTGCTTCTGTCTGCTTCCAGAAACCTGTACTATAATCAGTCAGCTGGGCAGGTTATTAGAAGATAAGTACATTTTCTCCTCTTCTGGTCAAACCATATTCCCACTGAATTACTGCTACTAAATAAATAAATAAAAACATTCCCATTTGATATGAAGTAAATTGTGTAATCTATTAGACTATTAAAAACACATACTTAAAAGCTCCTCTTGAAAATGCAACACAACATTCTTTCTGGATGCACACAATCTAAAGTGAAATTAGATTTAAATTTAAATGAAATTTATAGAACTATTTTTAGATAAGAATGTGCAACTCTTTAACAGCCACCTGATCATGTCTTATGGTATATCAGAAACAGGTGGTGAAACCTGGTCGCATCTGGGATAATACTCTATGCCAGTGTTTCTCAACCTTGGCAACTTGAAGATGCCCGGACTTCAACTCCCAGAATTCCCCAGCCAGCATTCGCTGGCTGGGGAATTCTGGGAGTTGAAGTCCGGGCATCTTCAAGTTGCCAAGGTTGAGAAACACTGCTCTATGCATAACTGTTGTGGCCCAGCAGGAGCCGTTGGAGCTGCCACTAGACTCTGACAGCGAGGGGCCCTATGCATTGACTCTGGAGGATGTGGAGGACCCTGGACAGGGTTCCCACTCCGAGCAGGGTGCAGAGAGGCTGGTTGGCCACCAGGAGGCACCTGAGCCTTGGACCAGTAGGGAGGAGACAAGGGAGAGTGAGCCGGAGGACAGTAGTGAGTTGTTCCTGGATGCATGCCATCGAAGAGCTACTAGGCGTCAGAAACAATTAAGCAATTACAGGAGGTGATTGCACTCAGCTGGTGGTCATTAGGCTCCTCTCCAGACTATAAAAAGGCTACTTGTGCACACGCCCCTCTTTGCAGAAGTCAACGCAGGATTGAATGTCAGAGGACAATACTGTGAGCTTGGCAGGCTGGATTGCTGCCAAGCCTTATCTGTGTTTATTGCTGCCTGAGTTTGTCTGAGTTGCTGCCAAGGTCCTTAACTGTTTGTTCTGCTTGGCTTTCAACCACCGAGGTCTTGGTGTCTTGCTATTAAAGTACATTCCAGTTAAGCTTGTCTCGGCATTCGTTACTGGACGGAGGAGGGGGTCAGAACACATAACTATCATATTACCCCCAACAAGCCACTGATTTCGATGCCCTTACTTAGCAATGGTTTTGTGTTCAATACTTATGGGAAATTTTTAGCCAGGGATTACAGATAGAAAACAAACTAAAAATTCCTTCAAATTGATCCCACTTTCTGGACATTAGATGGGAATGGCCTTGGTCATGTGATTTGGGGCAAAAATATATGGGGCTGTCATTGCTGTCGCTGTTCTTCTTTCTTTCATTTTTTTTTAAATTTTCCAGTTTATCCTAGCATTTCATGGTCATCTTCCATCTATGAATTAACCAGATACACAAACACACACATATAAACCCATCTAACCAGGGACTGTAGATTACTGTATATCTCAAGTCTATTCCTCAGTGGCTAATCTTTCTCTAAAGCCTTCTTCAAAATATAATCTTAGTAGATTAATTTCTGACTAATTACAGCCTAACGCCGTAATGTCTAATAGTGAATGAATTAGATCTTAGACAATATACGGAAATGATTAACCCCACTACTGCTTACTTTTGACTTAACCTACTCTTGGGTGTTAACATTCCTGGCTAATGGTATTTTTTAAATTTGGTGGTAGGATATTTAACCAAGAGAACTACTTGCTAGTAATTAATTCTACCTGGTTCATCAAATGGCAAATAGAATGTTCACCCATCAATACAGGAATTATCCTTAGCAGAGAGAAACAACTGATTCACAGGTGGTCCTTAACATGAGACCATCATGGACCCTGGAATTTCAATCATGACAGTTGTAAGTGAACACAGCCACGTGATCAGACCCAATTTTAGGATTTTTTCCGTGGTATTCATTAAGCGAACATCACAATTGTTAAGTGAATCAATGTATTTCTATGGGTGTGCCAGTAAGCTGGCTGGCAAGTATTCGATATGCATTCATATCACTGTGGGGGTCTATACAGCTACTGGAACTCTGGAATTGGGTCATAAGTAGCTGTTAGGAAGGTCAGGCATAAACTATGATCAGTCGTTAAACAAGGATAAGTTATTTATAGGGGATTCTGGTGAGTGCTCTCTAGTAGTAGTTTCCTAGCTTACGTTTCATGAGGGTTTTCTTTCAATAAATAAATAAGCTATACTGATGTAGCTAACTTTTTCTCTCTACTGTTGAAGACAAGAATGCAATATTAGAAATGCTTACAATTTGTTTTTTCTAATATGACCCATGAAAATCCACTAGAAGGCCCCTGGTACATTAGAATTACTATTTGTGAAAGAGACTTGAATTTACAACACAACTATTTAAATACAAAATATAAAAAAATTCCATGCAATTTTTACAGAAAAAGGTCCACAGTTGCTTATTGAATGAAAAAGGATATAGAACAGGACGCAATCTGAAGCTGATTTCACAAACATTTTGGATCTGGCACTCTAAACATTTTTCTTACTTTTGTCCCTCAGGCAGAATCAAGTAAAGGACAATGGAACAATTTACAAGACTATTTTAATGTGAGGATTCCAAGATGAGAACTCCAAGAATCAACATGTTAATGGACTCTGATTATTGCAAAACCTGGAAAAGGTCCTATTAGTACTCAACTGTACTCTACGGAATTGCACGTTTTTCTTTTCTTATTTTCTCTGCTTCTCTTTATAATTTGGAGGAGTAGCCTGACCACTAAATGTTTTCCAATATAAAGCAATTATTTTATTGAAAACTATAAATATTTTTGTACATGACATCAGTGCTGAATGTTTTCCGCTAGCAGTTAGATCTTTTTAATTAGGATGAGTTCTTTGATACTTGGAAAACACATTCGATCTCTTTCAGCATATTCCTCTTTGCTAACAATAGACTATTTATTTTTTTGTCTTTGAAAATTGGCCTCCTAGCAGATCAGGATTATCTTGGTAAAAGAAAATAAAGCATCTAAAAACCGAATTGAATCACTTTTAGATATATTTTTTTACTTTTTTTTTTTTTTTTACAACTTTACATATAATTTTACATTTCCAAGTCAGAATGGCATGAATGCTTTATCAGAAGGGGAGAAAAGTAGTAATTCTTTTTTTTAAGATTGTTTTTGTTACTCTGAACCAAAATTATTTATGGTTACTTCTGCAAAATGCTAATTATAAACAAAATAAAATATTTTCTATTCTTTTGTTCTCAAAGAAATCAGTGGCAAAGCATTCTAAGTTCCACATGAATGGTGACGGATTAATGCGTCACTAGATTTATATGACAACTTCTGTTGTGCAAGCTGCATTGCTTTCCAGGTGCAATTCAAGGTGCCGTATGCCATCTCTAAAACCAGGTTATCTGCAGAACCACCTTCCCCGAAGGACATCAGGTTAGATAAGGTGAGCACAAGGTGGGCACTCTGAAGGTCTAGGACAACTTGCTGCGGCCAACTCATCATGGCCAACTCATTAGAGCCAACTTGCCATGGCCAACTCATTAGAGCCAACTTGCCATGGCCAACCCATTAGAGCCAACTTGCCATGGCCAACCCATTAGAGCCAACTTGCCATGGCCAACCCATTAGAGCCAACTCACCATGGCCAACTCACTGACAGACAATTTGTTACAGCCAACTCACCATGGAACAATTTGCCATGGGACAAGAGTTATTCTAATATCAAAGAAATGGTGGAATAAATTCCTTTGAAAAAGGATGCAAAAAAAGAGAGATAAAATGAAATGTCAATAGCAATAGCAATAGCAGTTAGACTTATATACCGCTTCATAGGGCTTTCAGCCCTCTCTAAGCGGTTTACAGAGTCAGCATATTGCCCCCAACAATCTGGGTCCTCATTTTACCCACCTCGGAAAGATGGAAGGCTGAGTCAACCTTGAGCCGGTGAGATTTGAACTGCTGAACTGCAGATAACAGTCAGCTGAAGTGGCCTGCAGTACTGTAAATAAATAATAATAAATAGTGAGGAAACTATCAAAGAAACTTTTCAAAGAAAAACGAGAAAGTCCGGTTGCCTCTTGAAAAAGCACCTTGGGGACAATGTGTTGACCTGGGATGGCTGAGAATCTCCAAAGAGACACAGTGGATTGTTCCTGAGATCATATGGGGAAACCAGTGTTTTATTGCTTAAGTTCTAAGTGGGAGAAGAAAGCTTTGATACCACAAAAGGTTTAACGTTTTGGTACTTTCCTAGACACATAATACAGCACAAGAATCTAACAAGAAATTATGTCAATGGTAGGAAATAAAAAAGAAATGAGGAAAAGTCCCAATTAAAGTACCAGTAAAATACATGCTCTACGACCACACAGCCATACCAGGGGATGTCCCATAACAAATATATATATCTGCAATTTTTGACTGCTGCCTTGAAGTTACAGCATATCATTAATCACACTAAACACCAACATGCATGAAAAAAATGAACAAATTAGAGTCCAAGTGAATCAGTGAGGAAACAGTGTGTTGAAATAAGAATGTAACCTTTATATATTAAATGCACCAGTGCCAATAACTGCTCATTTTGGTAGAACTTTGAAAAATATGTACAAAGATCTGCAACATATACATAAGCTATTATTCTAGTTCATTAATTTCTTTTTTTTCTCTCCTGGTTGAAATCAACAAGTTTATTACTCTTTACAGCCTTGGATGAGAATGGAAAATTTTTTGTAGGAAGTGTTGTTCGGCTCTCCTCTCTCAAAAACAGATTTCAAAAGCTTCATTGTAAAGTGGTGGCCAAATTACATTAATGCATGAAACAGTATCTAAGAGGTTTTAATAGTTCCAGGAAAACTAGATGACAAAAGCTGTTATGGAATAGGCAGATGTGCTGCACTGATAAATTATTTAATATTTTTATTTTTGAATTTTGAAGGTTAGGTAGTTTAAGCTGTCTGGTACACCGTCTATATTTTCCACAAATAACTTTAAAATAGTACATTAAATGACAGTGATTAATCTGGCCAGAAGCAATATACAGCAATATCCAGACATTCTATTTATTGGTGTTATGATTAATTTATGATAGAACATTGAAGCCCAAAGAAAATGCTTTTACTTTCAGGAAAAGATAAATTTTCTGGCCCAAGTTATTTTTGAGAGAGGAGAGGAGGGGAGACAGACAGACATAAAAGCAACCTATTACATTTCATTATATTGAAAATAAAATTATTGGATAATCCCTTTAGCATGTCGGAAGAGCCGAGGTGGCGCAGTGGTTAGAGTGCAGTACTGCAGGCCCCTTCAGCTGATTGCTATCTGCAGTTCAGCGGTTCCTAACCTAACAAACGGCGAGCAGACAAACTTAAAAGGAACTTTCTTTATCAGTTCTCGGCTCAGACTGGCTTCGAGCCCAAAAATAACATAAATACAGTCTCTGACCAGATAACGGAATGAAAACAAATCTTTCTTACGGCAACACACGTTGAACAAAACGAAAGCAAAACACTTTTTCCAAAGTCTCTAAGAATCAGGGTTACAGAAATCAAAGCACTTTTCCAAGTGTATCTTCTTGAATCAGGGTTACAGGAAACACAAAGCACTTATCCAAGTGTATCTTACATAAACCAAGACTGATGATCAAGCAATGTTGTACGAACCAAGGAACGCACGAAGGAACGTTGACTCCTGCAACTAGGGCGTGGCAGCATCCATCCTTTTATCTCCCAAACCCCACTAACGAGCCCCAGCTGCATCGTTAATCTTGCATTCCGAAAAGACTCACAGAAGACTGCTGCTAAGTCACAACACACAACCACCAGGTTTTATGTGGAGAATTTACAGATTCGGTTCTCCAGAATTAGGAGGAATGGTCAATAAAACTATACTGAAAAACTGTTTCGGTGACCACGGGTTTCAGTTTCAAGGCTGAAAAATGCTGAAGTCAAGTCAGCGCTGCAATAGTCCAGCAGAACTCCCCAATCCAAGTTACCACAATATGGTATTTGTGTAAACAGTCAAAATTCTGATCACGCGGCACAAATAAGGTTCTTTGTGGTCTGGCCAGCAATGAAGTGTAAACAGCCTGTTGGGTGTTGACTTGCTAGCACAAAGAGTCAAGGGACAGCCAGGAAAGTGTGGTGCGTACACTTGAATATGAAGTTGGTGACAGAGGAAATTGTGCGACTTTTTGAAGTTGAAGAGGAAGATGGAGTTGGAGCATGATCAGGTAGCCTAAGAATAGGGGAACGTGGAAAAAGGTACTCCCTATATTACAAATATTATTGCTTCTATTATTTATTAACTTCTGATATTATTTTATTCTGTAGCTTTTATGTTCTGAAGGTTATTATTTTATTTTACATTGTTTTTATTTTGCATTCCTTGCTTTCATGTTTCTCCAAACTATAAATCACTCAGAATAGCTCTTGAGAATTGTGTAGTCATATAAACATACAATACAATAGGTTGAATCTGGTTGCTACTCTGAGAGAACCTAGATTGGGAACCAAGATGCTGAAGTTGCTTCCAGTAACTAGGGAACTAGGACAGACTGGTTTATGCACCTTGGTTAATCTCTGGTGAGACTCATGTTCCTGTACAGCCTTCCACCTAGCTCATTGTGTCAGATCTTGGGAGTAATTGTAGTCTCTTTCTGAGTAACTTGTTTCTGCATAGGATGGTATCTTTCCACTGAGGTTGGGTGGGGATAGTTTCTCACATGGCCTGGCATCAGTGGTGGGTTTCAAAAATTGTTCGAACCTACTCTGTGGGTATGTCCTCCTTTGTGGGAGTGGCTTGCCGCCCATGTGACCGGATGGGTGTGGCTTGCCACCCATGTGACCGGATATGAAGATGCCGACGACACTTGTCAGAACCACATTAAATTCCCTCACACACAGCACTGGCATGCATAAGAATAGGATGTAAACTTGTTTTTTAAAAGGCATCTTTGGTTTGCGTTAAAACAACTTCAATACACGCAATGTTCTGATTGCACCACAAACGCAGTAGTCATCCTTACCTTTCACAGAGGCACTGAGTTTTATAAATAGGAGCATGATAGTGTAGAATAATCATATCCAAGGACCAGTGGTGGGTTTCAAAAAATTTTGGAACCTCTTCTGTAGGTGTGGCCTGCTTTCCGGGTCCACTGGTGGAACCTCTTCTAACCGGTTCGGTAGATTTGACGAACCGGTTCTACCGAATAGGTGCAAACTGGTAGGAACCCCCCTCTGCCTGGCATCATGTCTCCTCTGCAGAAAATGGTCTCTAGGGCATTACAGATCCAGTGTGAGTTAAGGAACAGCAATCTGCCTTAAGTGAAAAATTCCTTCAACCTCACTCCTGGAAATGGCTCTATTTTTTCAATACCTCTTTACTGAAAGGCCTTAAGGTAGAAGAAGATACGTTTAGGTCCTACTCAAAACTTCCCATAAAGATTTTGGTTTGCTAGTGTGCAAACAGAAGCAACATGGGGTTTTGGTTTGGATTGGATTGCATTTATTAAATTTATAGGCCGCCCAATCCCGAAGGACTCCGGGCGGCTTACAGAAATAAATTTTAAAAGAAGGGTTAAAAAACAGAGAAAAGCAGATTAAAAGAAGCACATCATGCACCCAGTCTAATAGGGGCTGGACCTCGGTCGAGAGGTCAACAGCCCCAGGCCTGCCGGAATAGCCAGGTTTTGATAGCCTTTCGGAAGACCATGAGAGTGGGCAGGGTCCAGATCTCTGGGGGTAGTTCATTCCATAGGGTCAGAGCGGCTACAGAGAAGGCCCTCCCCCGGGGCGCCGCCAGCCGACATTGTCTGGCCGATGGCACCTGGAGAAGGCCCACCCTATGCGATCTTATCGGTCGTTGGGAGGTGTGCGGCAGAAGACGGTCTCGCAGATATCTGGGTCCTAAGCCATGTCCTATCAGCGCTTCCAGGTTTGGTAGATTCAAGAAACAGAAGCAACATAGATCCCAGATTTACTGTTATAAGATGGGATATAATAATCCTCGAAAGCCTGTCAGAACTTCTTTCTGCCCATCTTATATTAAATTTTCTCATACGTTCCACTTTCTCAGTATTGAATGGTCTCCTTTACTGGTTTCACTGCTCCTTTCCCATTCTCACTCCCCAAAAGCAGATATCCATATCTTTTACCACTCCAGAATTGCTCTTCAAACACTCTTAACTGTTTAATCTGCTTGTTGATACCTGCAAGTTCAAACTGGATTCAGCATGGAATCCTTCTTCCTTATATTCCAGCTAGAAAGCCTATCCAACACCATTATTGGAGATCTTTTTTTTTATTTGTACCTTAATGCCTTTTCAGAGAGAGAGCACCCATTTATAAAATGCCTTCCCCAAGACAGCTTCACCAGGTTTTACCTTCTTTCTTAAGTGCCAAGTGAAAGTGTCTTTCTACTCAATATAATTTCTAATTATCATAAACATAGCTCACCACCTGAGCCGAGGTGGCGCAGTGGTTAAATGCAGCACTGCAGGCTACTGCTAGATCAGCAGTTCAGCGGTTCAAATCTCACCGGCTCAGGGTTGACTCAGCCTTCCATCCTTCCGAGGTGGGTGAAATGAGGACCCAGATTGTTGGGGGCAATATGCTGACTCTCTGTAAACCACTTAGAGAGGGCTGAAAGCCCTATGAAGCGGTATATAAGTCTACTGCTATCATTCTTCGTAGAAATAAATGTCAGCATTTCACAACTTCCCTATATCATATCATTCAAATTTCGTGGGTAAGATTCAAGTGTCATTTTATTACGAACTTGTTCCAGAAATCTACTTATAGCTAACAAAACAAACATATGTTTTTGTTACTTCAGGTCCTCTAGTGACATATATTTATAGTTAAATGAAACAAGCCAGGATCTTAAGTTCTGGGGAAAGGAAGAAAATTGCTATTGGTCTTAATTATTAAATTAGATTATTTTTTTTATGTTATGCAAGAAAAATATACTTAAGTAGTTTCGTGTATAAATGACAAAAGGCCATTCAACTGGGAGATCCATGCACTTTGTACAGAACAATATGCAGTTCTCCTTATTGTTTTGAAGTTCCCAGCTTAGAATTTATCCAATTATATATCTATTGTACAACATGCCAGGCATGAGGGATTCCATTTACAGGAAATATTTCTGAGATCACAAACACTCTAAGCTAAATGCAAACATTGGAGCAGATGGTAACTGATTCAGTAGACTGTGCGTTGGGGTGCTAGAAGGGAAAAAAGTCTTGGAAAGTAAACTCTGCTGAAAAAAAATAATCTTATTATTATATAACAGAAAAAAACACAGCTTCATCAGTCCAGTGAGTGGGCAGGAATTCAGTTATATAACAGCACATCACATGGTCCTGTTAGTCCATTTTTAGAAGGGAGAAGAAGAACAGAGGAAGTAAATGAAAGCAACTATCTAAACATATGGTTAATACTTTACTCTTTTAAGGTATTATTGCAGAATTAAATCCCATCAATTTTCTATAATTTAAATTATTATGAAGCTAGTCCATGCAGCATGGTTTTCATTCAGGAAGTTGAAATGAAAGCACAAGCAAACTATGTGTTTTATTTTTATAGACTGTATAAATGTTTCAAGGCAGAATTATTAAGAGAGTACAAGATGTGGGTATAAAATCAACTTGTGTATCTCCCCAACTTTACTTATTTTTTTTTGTTTATTTAAAAAAAAAGTATTTAGTGACTTCTTGATGAATAGTAAGAGCCGAGGTGACGCAGTGGTTAAATGCAGCACTGCAGGCTACTTCAGCTGACTGCAGTTCTGCAGTTCGGCTGTTCAAATCTCACCGGCTCAAGGTTGACTCAGCCTTTCATCCTTCCAAGGTGGGTAAAATGAGGACCCGGATTGTTAGGGGCAATATGCTGACTCTGTAAACTGCTTAGGGAGGACTGAAAGCCCTATGAAGCGGTATATAAGTCTAATTGCTATTGCTAGTATGCCAGCTACCATATGATAAATTAAGATAATTAATATATATTTAACTGGAACTAAGATGGAGTGATTTCCATCCAGGTAAAACTGTGCAATAATACTTTCATTTGCACTTGTTCCCTTTCCATCTCCCAAGCAAGAATATTCAAAGCATTTTGAGAATAATCCAGTTTAATTATCTAATACTACTACCATGAAATAACAGTAGTGGAATAACAAGGAATGAAGGAATGAAGGAGGGAGGGAGGAAGTTATTGTCCAACATGTATTTAAGAAACTGGCAAATCCATTTTTCCACAAACAGCTCAACAGAAAGAACATGATATTATCTCCTTTAAGTCACATGTCTAAGGATAGTTTTTTCTTTAGAACAAATGCTGTTCAGGAAAATCAAAGCTTTAATTAGCACTGAAGCATTAATTTTCCGCCAGAGGTATTTTCAGATAAGCAGTTCCTAAATGCATTCTATTCTTTTCTCCTTAAAAGATTTTTTTCGGGTAATAAGGAAATATAGAGGAACATACAACAGTACATAAATAAAAGATGGACCTACCTCCCAATTTCCGTAAACAAAGCAGGTTTTATATAATTGCATGGCAAGCACGTTTATGATACAAGTTAATATTACATGATTTATCACAGATAGGTTTCAAGCGTTTGGAAAATGAAAATAAAATCTAGCAAAAACCGGGTTGCAAAATGGAAATATCTATGAATCCACCTTTACAAGAAGTGCCTTCATACTAATAAAATACATCATCATCTTTAATCATATCATCCTTTCAATATTTAATCACAAGAAGAACCCGTTGGGTAGGTATTTCTGTATATGACCAATGTCTAGATAGATATTTGTGTAACTAATTTTATCTGAAGCAAAAAAATCATTGAACCTCTACATGTCAAGTCTATTGGCAGCATCCAGTGTCATTTGAACCAAATCTACATCTTGATATCTTTGAAATAGTTTGGAGATGTCATAAATAAAATAAATCCAAATCTGGAATGCAATAGGTTGGAAAATGTTCCTCTTTCCTTGTTTTTCTACAAAACAAACTTTCAAAAATACTCCGGATCTCTAGCAGCTTCCCTAACTCCACTTTTGCCTCTAATGAAATTAGAATAACAGAACCAGAATACTTGGATTTTTTTCCCCCCAGAATAAGGGAGCTGTCCAATGAGAAGCAAACTGTATGAAACTTCCATCTGTACGCTCCACCAGAGCCTTGAATTTGCAATGCAGGAAAGCTAATATAGAGATATAATCTCATAAATTACTCATGCATTCCCCCCTCCCCCAGCTAATCTGATGTGGTTATGAGCAAATCTGTCATTTATGATTCATTATCAAAGCTGGTAGTTTTTTCTATGAAGTATTTTTTCATGATTCACTCTTTCCATGATCTCTAATTGTATCCAAAAAAGGATAGAAAACATATTTAAACTATCTTGATAAATTAGCACTATAATAAGCACGCAAAAAATGCAAGTAGAACCTATACCGTGTACGGGCTCTGGGAAGTCGGGGGGGGGGGAAGGGAGGTGGGGTGTTAGGGGGGAGGGGGGATATATAGTATGTGTCAGATTTCAAAGTAACTCGATTGCACTTGTATACTGTTGCTCTTTAACTCCAGTGTAAAAATGGGACAAGCTGAATATATTAATAGATAGTAGAAATACACCGAAGGGAGGAGTAGAGGGATAGAAGAAAGAGGGGTAGAGAGGGTGGGAGAGAGGATGGGAGGGAGGGTGAGAAGGAAGGGAGGGAGTGTATCGGGAGAGAGGAGTGGTAGAGGGGGAGGGGAAGTAGGTAGAAGGGAATGTTGGAGGGAAGATGGAAAGTTGGAGGGGGGGGCGGAAGAAAGAGGTGTATGGAGGGTCGAAGAGGTACATTGGGTTTCTATTTTTGGGGGTACTGTTGACAAGAGGAATGGCTGTGTTTATTATTTAATGTTATATGGCCCCGGTTATGCACAGTATATATGTGACTGTACGAAATGAAAATGGAAAAAAATAAAATAAAAACACATTTATTAAAAAAAAATGCAAGTAGAAAAATAGGAACCACCTTTGGTGGGAAGGTAACAGCATTCCGTGCGTCTTCGGCATTTAGTCATGCCGGCCACATGACCACGGAGACATCTTTGGACAGCGCTGGCTCTTTGGCTTTGAAACAGAGATGAGCACCGCCCCCTAGAGTTGGGAACAACTAGCACATATATGCGAGGGAAACCTTTACCTTTATATATGTTAGAGTTTTGATACACTGGCAGAGTTTTCATGTTTTGTGTTCTAATTGCCATACATACCACTTACAAATAACGAAGGTTAAAAAATAGCCAGCTGTAAATTCAACAAGGGCTTTTCCCACTTCGTGTATCTCAGAGTTTTGATCAGGTAAAATATTTATCATCATACAGTGGGAGGGAAAGTTCCAGGTGCTAAAATAAATTATGATGATCAATACATTTAAATGATACCTCACATCTACTTAAAAACCAAAGTCAAAAAGTCCCTGTTTTGTTCAGCTACTAGGATTATGTGTTTGCGACACATTGTGTTGATCTCATCTGAATTTCCAGCACATTTGCTTCTGGTAAATGTGTGTTTTTTCATTTATTACCACCTGCCTATATCCGTAATGGTGGCAATGATCAAAACATTTTGGTTCAGGTGTGATAGAAGTTAGGTAAGCAGAAATATTTGAGACAGTCATTAGCTAGCCTGCTCAGAGGAAGGAGAAAATAGCTATAAAAGCACTTGAAGTTGCATCATATACCTTCAAGACAAAAGATTGGGAGTGCAAAATATTTTTTGCAGAGCTGATATATGCTAGTCAGAGAATGCCTTAGAAAGAGCAAAATATCCTGGACAAGGATAGAACACCTGATATCCCTCAAATGATGTGGAATGTAGTGGCTAAACCAGTGTTTCTCAACCTTAGCAACTTGAAGATGTCTGGACTTCAACTCCCAGAATTCCCCAGCCAGCGAATGCTGGCTGGGGAATTCTGGGAGTTGAAATCCAGACATCTTCCAGTTGCCAAGGTTGAGAAACACTGGGCTAAACAAACAAACAAATATTTTCCATTATCAATTTCTGGCAGTTTCTTGCTGAAAATTTTGGAAATCGTATTGAGAACATACTTAAAAGGCACCACATTGGGAAAATATACAGTAAACTACAGCATGGTCAGATCAGGATTAAATACTGTTCTTGAACCTACCGTAAATCAAGACATTTAATTGTATTTGAATATGACTTGTTAAATGAACCACAAGCTGAGGGTAGACAACTGGTGTAAACTAGAAGGAAAATGCAATTATCTCTGGAGGATACCAGAAGAAGTAGTAGTTTAACAATATCTGAGTGCCACAAATTGTCTATGCCTGTACTTAGTCATAACCTGTGGTTAACAAACCACAATGGCTGGATTCACACAATAAGGTAAGCTGAAAAGAGAGCACATTGTAGTTTAGCAAAATTTGTCAATCCAGCCTAAAACAGATCCAATTGCTCCTTCTCACAACTGCAAGAAAAACAGAGAAAGTAGAATGTGAGGCTGAGATTTGTCTTGAGTGATAAACTAGATACTGTAAATATTGACTATATAGATAGATAGATAGATAGATAGATAGATATAGATATAGATATAGATATAGATATAGATATAGATATAGATATAGATATAGATATAGATATAGATGATATATATATATATATATATATATATATATATATATATATATATATAGAGAGAGAGAGAGAGAGAGAGAGAGAGAGAGAGAGAGAGAGAGAGAGAGAGAGAGAGGGAGAGAGATCAATATAGATATATAGATATATATTTAAAGTCACAACCCCTGGTTTGCCCAAATATGGGAGGAAGTTCACTGCTTCCATTCTCTGTCCATTGGCTCGTCATAAGAGACCATCCAGACAGAAACCCAATATTTTTACTGTTGCCTTTGTTACATCTGTACAAAGCACAAATACAACATAGATATAGATATAAATATAGTCAGTCAGTCAGCTAATTGACCATTCAGATATATCATAATGACTACCCATGCCTCTATGATATATGTATAACTATCAACATCCATCTATATCTATCTATCTATCTATCTATCTATCTATCTATCTATCTATCTATCTATCTATCTATCCATCCATCCATCCATCCATCCATCCATCCATCCATCCATCCATCCATCCATCCAAATCATATGCTATGGGATGTATTGAGCTGAGAGTGATTAGCTGAAAGTCACGTACTGAGTTTCTGTGACTGAGGATATGTTCACCGCCTTGAGTTATTTATAAAAATAGCACAGGTGAGATAAAAACAACAAACAAATAAACATCAATCTAACTTTTTTCTTTGAAGATCAGACATCCTTTATTCTGAAGCAAGTAAACTACACTCAGGTGTTAGCCACACAAAGTGTCTGTCAGAACTAAAGCTGTATTACTAGTTAACTGTTTTTGAGATAATAGTTTTAATTTCCCTTGATGTTTTGCATATATACTTTTTTTTTGTTTCTCTGATAGAAAACGTTGTAATATCAGACTTGACAGATTTTATAAGACTGTTGAAAAGCCTATATAACTGAGTCTGACAAGTTATAAACTGCAGATTTTAGCAAAAGTGCATTCAAGGCCAAAGGCACTTTTATGATAGCCATCAAAGTTACCTTTTGGTTACACCTTCTCAAAGTCCAATAAACTATTTGTAGATTACTGAACAAGCCAAAGTTGGCCAGGATTGCACAATATAATACAATAACCCAAGACCATGACTTCTGAATAAAATGTTATTTTCTTCCTAATAAAAACCAAATGTATCAAATGCTGGGGGAAAAAAATCACGTATTGTTTTTACTATAATTAGAATTCCATGCATGGAAGAACTTCAAAGGTTCCAGATAATAACTCTCGAGTTGGCTCCCATATTCAACATCATCTTCATTCCAATGCTTTATTGAAATTAATAAATCTGCCCAATGGCATACTTTAAAATCAAGAGCATTAAAACTATCAAATTGACGAGCCTCAAAATTAACGATCCAGAAAATCATTGATAAATCTGTATTTGGATTATCTACTCCTATAATTTTCATTAAATATGATTCTCCAAATTAGAAATTGATTTGTTCAAGTGAATCTGTCTATTGTTTAGAAGAAAAACAAGGATAGGAAGTTAATCTGAAGCTCACCAACCTTCAACAGAAAATGGAGATGGGCCATTTTTAAAACAGCTCTATTTTGGGAGGAAAATAGACACCTTTTCCTATTCCATATATCAAAACAATGACATTTTAGAGCTTTTGAAAATGGTCTGTCACATAGAGGATTATCCCTACGGTGATGAAGATCATCTACTAAAGTATATTCAAGTGAACCACCTTAAGCTTATCTACAAAAGTTGAGCCTTGTATTTTATGCCTCTCAACATGACTTCGCTACGAGACACCACATAAGTGATAGGTTTTCTCACTCGCCTTCCGAGAATTACAGGAGGCATCTGTGATGCTAATTCTGGGCTTGGGAATAGCAATAGCAATAGCAGTTAGACTTATATACCGCTTCATAGGGCTTTCAACCCTCTCTAAGCGGTTTTACAGAGTCAGCATATTTCCCCCAACAACAATCTGGGTCCTCCTTTTACCCACCTCGGAAGGATGGAAGGCTGAGTCAACCTTGAGCCGGTGGGATTTGAACATCTGAACTGCAGAACTGCAGTCAGCTGAAGTAGCCTGTGCAGTGCTGCATTTAACCACTGCGCCACCTCGGCTCTCTCAAAGTGGCTGAAAGATGTCAAACAATTTGGCTGGCAAACAGTTAAGTTTAATTTAGGAAAAAAAAGTAGTATTGAGGGGTCCTTGGTGTTCTCTGAGCTTGGTTGATTTCTTGCGGACTTTTCATTTCCCAAACTAAGCAACACTGATGATATTACCTAGTTTGGCCAATGAGACGTTTCCAGGAAACAACCAAGTCAACAAGACTCATTTCAATCCTGAACTACAAAAAGTACCGTAAGTACATTTGTAAAAATTATTGTTGTGCTCTAGGACCAGACATTTATTAATTTTTTAAAACTTGATTCTCACATAATCTTTTTTAAATGTAGAATGAGATACCCTCCCCAAATAAATAAAAAGCATTGGCACAATCCATAAATGTAACTTCGATAGTTTCATGTTTTTATGCAATGCAGCCCAGCACATGTTTAAAAATGAAATCGTAAAAATATATATTCTGAAATCTACTTCTTGTTAGTACTTATCTGGCAGTCTTACATTAATTATAGAATTGACAACTTATTCCTTAAAGTCAATGAAACTAATGTTATCAAATGTATCGACATTTTCAAAACATGACAAATCCTTCTGTCATATAACTATAATGTCACAAACACTCACCTTATAAATACATCAACACTGCATTATTTTCCCGTTTCCTAATTCTCAATAAATGGTATTTTTTATCTGTACAATAAGTGGTATTTAGAAAAAAGAAGAGTTGAATAATCTCTACAACACTAGGACTATGACAGAGTATCAAATGGATCACCTATCTTATTCATATCTCATTCTTTCTCTAAGGAGAAAGAATATAGGAGTTTGGGAGGTGTTGAACCCATTTTCAAGTTGACTTCGTTCTGCTTTGAGTAAAAAGCCACGTTGGCTAACATTTTAGCTGAACTTTAAGTGAGAGTTTTGCAAATGATAATTATCTTCAAGTGCAAATCTGACTTTCAAAAACCATCTAGGGATAGGGAAACAATTCTGCAATCAGAATTACTCATCTACAACACATGGTTAAAAAAAGAAAAGCTTTTTTTCTGAATAGGCATGTATATGCTTGCACCATGAAAGGCATTCCTCGATATATGGGATAAACGTAAATCTAGATACATTTATAAAATCCTAGCTGTGTAAAAATAGATTTGATGATTTGGGGAGACATACCAGACAACTTCAGTTGCACATGGAAAACAGACCAGTCAACTGACTTCTAAAATCTAAGCAGACTGGGAATGGTGAATACTTGGATGGGAGACCATCATGAAATTGTAGTTCAGTGTTTTTCAACCTTGACAGCTTTAAGATGTGTGGGCTTCAACTTCCATATTCTCCGGATGACATCTTAAAGTCATCAAGTTTGAGAAACACCAATGTACGGTAAAAGTTTGTTGCAAAAATATCCTGGGAAAAGGCAATGACAAATCAGTTCAGTTCTTTCACTTTTTCAAAGGGAACCCAAACTTTGAACCATTGTTAAATGAACAATTGTAAATTTAAAACTACCTATACATCCTTTATTTAAACATATTTTTCTATATCTTCTGACTCCCCCCCCCCCAAAAAAAAGTCAAGATAAAATTGTGGAAAACACTGGCCACTTTGGTGAAAAATAATCTCATCTATGAAATATCCCTTATGATACTATTTTTCTGGAAATGCCATTCTATTTGTCCAGAATAAATAAATGATGTTCTTTTACCATTACAAAAAATGTCATGTGAAGGGATAACGGTGTTTATTTATTATTATTACTCAGATTAATTATATATGGAATCTAATATCTTATGATATCATCACTGATCGAATTTCCTCCTTCAGATGGTGCCATCTCCTTTGAGTATCCTGATATCCAGTGCAGCGCAATGAAGTTATTTCAGAAAAAATCCCAGGAGAACTAACTGAAACATGGCATGGAAAGAAAAAAAAAAAGAATTTCCAATTCCTGTAAACACTTGGCAAGAACATTCTCTTTCAAATGTGGAATAAAAAAAATCCGGAGACACAAGAATTTTCCCCCTCCTCTTATTTCTCCATTGGGACATAAAACATGCTAGTTGAAAAGAAAAAAGCATACCTCTTGTTTTTCTAGCCCCCCCACCCTTCAAATCACCTCTTAACAATAATATTCAAAAGGAAATTTTTAAAAAAGAGAAAAATTACTGTTTTTTTGTCAATGTCTCAGGATGGAAAATAGCGGTCTTCATTGACACAAATATCAACTTTTAAACTCCACGTTGAAAGCTCCATTAACAGGAGTCATTCCTACATTGTTGTAAAATGAGGTTCTTATAAAGTTTAAAGTTACATTTCAACAATCCCACAGGACAGCATTCGTATTTTGTACTTTCCACAGAAAAAGGAGCGACCTTATCCTGCTACAGTATTATTACGTTTTATAGATTCAAAATATTATTTCATCTGTTCAAGCAGGTTTTTCAATAATTAAAAGCATGGTGTAGATCTGCATAGGCACACCTAATCATTTCTAGCTCTTTGCTAGTCAAATAAAACTTGACATTATATCTAATTTGGGACTAAATGGGCACGTCAAGGAAACTAAATCTGACTTTAAGATTTTAAGCAACATTCTGAGATATCATTTATGACTTCAGAGCTCTGGTAAAAATGTCGTTCCTTACATTTGATTCACAAGTAACTAAAATTAAACAAAAAAGTAACAAAATATAATGTATGGAGTACTTGCTGCTCTCCAAGTTCGATAGTTTGCTAGCGTACATTAATTAAACAGACTACGTAATATCACCAATATTAGCCAGTGTGGAGTTTATTCCCTGTTTATATACAATAACTGGCTTTATCAATATTGGTAGGATGTGGTTTTGTCCTTCATAGTTCCTTGATTAGTGGTTTTTTTTTCTGATTGAGTGTTGGTATTACTAAGAGCCGAGATGGCGCAGTGATTAGAGTGCAGTACTGCAGGCCACTTCAGCTGACTGTTAGCTGCAGTTCGGCGGTTCAAATCTCACCGGCTCAAGGTTGACTCAGCCTTCCATCCTCCCGAGGTGGGTGAAATGAGTACCCAGACTGTGGGGGGCGATATGCTGACTCTGTAAACCGCTTAGAGAGGGCTGAAAGCCCTATGAAGCGGTATATAAGTATAACTGCTATTGCTATTGCTATTAGTTCCTGTTTATATGGGTGTTGGAGGAGAGGAATTGTTTTTTTTATATTCTCTCTTTTAAACATAGAGTAAATGTGGTTTATCTCAATTTTTTCTTCAGAGAAAAACTGATTCGTCTGGATGTCTAGCTTTCAGGAATTCCCGAGTGTTTTTGGATTTAGCTTGGTCTAGGGTGCTCAGTTTCCAGTTGAAACTATGGTTGAATCTCTCCATATGTTGTAAGATTAAGGAATTCTCATTGTATCTTCTAATTATTTGTCGGGTTACGAATATAATGGAGCCCGCCCATTCCATTCGTAACCTGAGGATTTGCGAGAGTGAATCTCGTACCCTGAACAGGATCATTCTCTCCTTTCTTAAACTCAAGTACAGCTTCAGGACTAATCAAAAAATCTATTTCATTCACATCACAGAGTCCCCATTTTGATCCCCCAACATACCACAACAAATTCTTGAGCAGAGGAAGTCCTGAGAGGCATTACATCCTTGAAAAATCAGAATTGTTTTTTTTTTCTGGATGTCAAACATGAAGTTGAAGTCCCTTTGTGCTTTCCCAATTATATTTATGAAGCTCACGAACCTTCTGCTGGCCCAGTAATTGAATGCAAGGCTTGTTAAGTGCACATGAAGTATTTCATTAGCTCCATTTCGGCCTGCAACATGGCAGGTGAGGCCTCTGGAAGCCTGAACAGAGCATTGGAGGGGCGGATCCACCTCTCGGAAGCTCCATTTTGGCCAGCAACATTCAGGACAAATCTTGAAGAGCCTCTGGAGCTGTTCATAAGGGCGAACAACTTCCATGGTGTTGCAAGATTCCTACTTTTGGGACTTGTTCGTAACCGCTTGTTGCATAACTTCAAACATTCGCTAAGGGAACGCCCGTAACCTGGGGATTACCTGCATTTGTAGTACTGCTGCCACATATTTTTTTCATTAATTCTGGATCTATGGACATGCTCTGGCATCGAATTAAACCATCATTTCATCTTCTATTTTTAGGTCTTTGATTTTCCAGAGGCACTATAGCGGGGAGTTGATAAAATATTCACTTTCCTCTGTGAGATGTGCAAGCTTTTTTGTCAATACAATATATATTTGAATGCGTTTTTTAAATTGAAGACAGTGTATATTGTGTCTTTATCTGTGCCCATGTCTACTCTGTTTCTATAACTTCACAGTCAGGTCTCCAAACTTCAGTAGCGTAACGGTTCCCCCCCCCCCCACTCTCTTTTAATTAAAAAAGCAGAAAAGCAGATATGTTAATGCACTCATTCTGATGGATAATCCCACAAAATCCTAGTAGTAGGTGCAAATTTATTAAAATGGTTATATACCTTACTTTGAATCATAAATCTGCACAGCAGCTAACGTTTTCATAATTCGCAATGCAAATTAAAGAAATTATAAATCAGGAAAATTCCCCTCACCCCTGCTAATTAAAACAGCCGGGACAGGCAAAACACTCAGGGGGAAAGTTTGCATCTCCTCCCTCTTCAAAACTTCATCTGAAGGAAATGTTTGCTGGTGCTTTAATGCTAAGAAAGAGTGAACATTTTATTCAAGCCTTTCCCCAGCCTAGCACATGAGAACCATGTGCCTGCCCTCATGTGAGTTGCAACATATGCTCAGGGTCGCTGTTCTTATTTTGTAATCAGAAGCCAAAAAGCAATGCTGGTACGTTGAAGGGGTGTATCCTACATATTATATACGTTGATCCTATGAAGGTTGTTGGGGGTTTAAGATGCGAGAAGTCTGTCGATCCAGCGACTATGGTGTTTTTGGTTCCTTCTGATGATGGGAGTTCTATTTTGCTGTGGGGCTGGTTTCTTTATCCGAAGAAGGATGTATCTTCCACCACTGGTTGGTGAAACAACCTATAACATCACTCGACCACCTGACTCCAGTACACCAGGAGTCCAGCAGCCTGGAATGGCCTATTATGCAGATCCAGAAGGAATGATGATGAATCCTGTGGCCATGAGTTGCCATGTCCAACCTAAGTTAACCTAAGAAATTAAAACCCACTGGAATTACATTTAAAACAGTTAAAAATTGACAAAATCACCATCAGCCAAATGCAAAAAGCCACACTGCTTGGATCTGCACGCATATTACGAAAATACGTTATGACGTCCTAGGCCCCTGGGTGGGGCCCGACTAGTAATCAATGCCAAATCCAGCGAAACAACTGGTCGCTGTGATACAATTCTGTTGTTACAACAACAACAACAACAACAACAATTTGTATTTTATGTGCAAATCTTATTCTGTTCAAAACCATCATCTGTAATTACACATCCATGTCCCAACAACATAGAGGAAGCCATCAGAAAGACACCACAGAGACAGAATAGGACTCTTCCCTTGGGCAGGTGGTTGGACTAGAAGACTTCTAAGGTTCCTTCCAGCCCTATCATTCTATGTACTAATTCATTGCTAAACTAAGAACCCCCCTCTTATTAGACTTTTGATTATTTGTACAGCCTTAAATTGATCTGGAAGTCTATTTAGAACTTGAAACAAAAATAAACAATGGCATTTATGAAACTCTCAGGAAGCTACATTAAATAAATCCTAA
This sequence comes from Thamnophis elegans, assembly GCF_009769535.1. Lineage (NCBI taxonomy): Eukaryota > Metazoa > Chordata > Lepidosauria > Squamata > Natricidae > Thamnophis > Thamnophis elegans. The sequence continues at coordinate 2,717,488 of NC_045548.1, forward strand.
CTTGGCTGTACTTTTTTGGCTGTGGTTTAGTGACTCACTGGCTACTGTGAAAAATTAATGTATGATGACAACAGGGTGCATTTAAGATTGAAAACTATGAAGGGAGCCTGAATCATTTGGATAAACTGGACTGCTATTTAGAGAGGCATCGAGAAAATTAATCATTTAAGTATTGGAGCGCTACTACACAAAACATTGTCATCTTTAGACACGTACAGTCAAAAAATGACGAATTAGTTCAACTCAATATGAGAAATGTGACTCTACTTTTCCAGCCCACAAATACTTGCCTTATGACCTTTAAGCCTTTCCCAGTTAATTCTATTCCTGCTTTCTCTGTATGAGATTTTGTTTTAGTTCTCCTCACCCCATTCCTCAATTACTTAATAAGTGTATGAATAGCAATGTTTATGTTCTATTATCTCCTACATAATCCGATTCCACTTAGCTTTTTTTCTATGGGCCAAAGTTATAGCAGGCACAGAATGACAGTTGGCCTTACCTGAACTGTGATTTTAGGAGTTTTGCAGAAAGGTCCAGGATTGGGTTATTGTCATGTCCAATTGGCCTCAAGACTGAATTAAAATTGAAGCCATGCCTGTGTGTTCCTCCTTCCTGGCTCCAGTTTCAACAATGTACCTCCTCCAGGGATACAAGTCACAAGGGAGAGAACCTCCACCCCCCTAGTCTCACCTACTAAGGACCACTATCGGGCGGGACCTGGACCATCCTGCAAAACTCCTAAAATCACAGTTCAGGTAAGACCAACTCTCATTTTCCGGAGTCGTTTGCAGGATTGTCCGGGATTGGGACATACCCAAGTTTAGTCCCCCGGGAGGAGGAGCTCAATGACCGGAGTGTTGTCTGATGAGAGAACCTGTTGTAATATTCTGTGGCCAAACAATGCATCCACAGATGCGAACACATCCAACCTGTAATGCCGGATGAAGGGTGACGGGGAACTGAAGCCTGCTGCTGAATACCAGTTGTTATGCCATGTGAGATTGCCTGTGCAATCAAGCGCTGGAAACGTTCGGTAGGTTCTGCATATCCATGGGGAGCAAGCCCTGTTCCCCAGTGACCCCCTGAAAAGCAGCTTGGGGAGCCAAGGTAGGCCTAGCCATATCCTGACTTGTGATAGGCGCCTCATGGTGAAAAGGGTCCCCTTGATACAACCCTTGGTCTGGGGGTGAAAGAGAGCCCTCCCTTGAATATTCCCTAAGGGAACTTGGGGAACCCTGTTCAGAAACTGCCCCAGACATGCTCCCTATCGGAGAACGAGATCTGGTTGGGGAGGGACTGATCCTCCTGCTCTGGTCCCCTTTACCCTGCTCTGCTCTAGCTATCCTTTTTGTTAAGACCTCATGCCTATGTTCCTCGTCCCACTGCTCAGCCTAATGGGACTAGTTGCTGCTGATGCCTTCTGCCTTCTGACTGAGGCCGTGGGATGAACTGGTCAACTGCCCTCAGTGCCTTCCCCAGGTGATAAGGGAGGCGAGTCATCCCTCACAGATCGGTCTGCCATGCTGCTTCAAGCGTTTCCCCCCCTCATTCCCTCTGAGCTCGCAGCTACTCACAAGCCTTCCATGCACTGTCATGTCTTAACGGGAGGTTTAAATCGCTGCTGCCTCCTTCTCATCCGTCGGGCCACCAAACGAGTGCAGCCGAGCCGCTGGAGCCTTCCTTCCTGAGCACGGCATGCTCATCTGCTGCTCCACGTGGCTGCCTCCTCCTCGGCTCTCACTCCACGTGGTCCTCCAATCTCCGGTGGTGGTGTAAACCTCCGGCAGCTCTCTTCAGTCGAGCCACCCCCACGGTTGTCTCACAACGTGGCTGGCAGTGAATTGAGCGGGCTGGCTACCCCGAAGCCCAACAAGCTCAAAGCTGCGTGCAGATGGCTGTTCGGCGCTGCTCTCCTTCACGTGGCTCTGACCAACCCAAAATGGCCACTGGAATGGCGCCGGGCCTCTCTCTACGCAAGTTGCCCTACTCCCCTTACAAATGGCCAGGAACTGCCACTGACTAAGGGGAAGAATCTAGGGAAATGAGGAATGGAAGGCAGGGTAAGGGAGGGAGGAAGAAGAAGATTGAAGGAAGGTCCAGGAAATTTTCACACAGGAGCCAAGAAAATATGTCTCTTCTTTAGCCATACTGAGTTGAAACTGGGGCCAGAAAGGAGGAGCACAGAGGCGTGGCTTCAATTTTAACTCAGTCTTGAGGCCAATTGGACATGACAATAACCCAATCCTGTACCATCCTGCAAACTACTCTGGAATAGCACCGTTTTCTATAAATATAATTCTGCTTTAAGTATAATACATGTATTAATAACCCAAACTATGTTAGTCCAGGGTTTCAAATGTAACTCACTAAATGTATTACTTGGCAGTTCCATCTTTATTTTTTACCTGGTTTCTTAAAATCAGAGCTACAAACACTCCCACAACTAAAAAGGATAACTCACATTAACTTTTTAGTCAAGATTTTTTGAAGTTAATTGAATTTCACCTGGCAAAAAAAAGGTGGAAGGAACAATTCACTTTTTCAGCTGGTTTATTCTCAAATTCTTCTGAAACTGACTGGAAAGGATATAGCGCTTGGTTTTCCATTAAGACAAAATCAATTCAGAGTTTGGAGATCACTCCAGGGCTAATCCACAATTCTTTGCAAATAAGAGGAACAGTTCATGTTGATTTAGTAGATGGTGACTGGGCTAATAAGAACAAATTCCTTACTAAGAAAATCCATAGCTCATTGCTTTTATTACTTGTACAAGCTGCTGCTTCATGGTTTCTGGTTTCCATTTTCATTCAAACCAGTCTAAAATGAGAAAACAGCCTCTCCATTTTGCTGAGCCAGTGGTTGAGAATCTTCTCCTTTGCCTAGGAATATCTACATAGCCTTTTTAATTAGTTATCCTCATATTTAATTGAACATTCCCTTCATTTTGCGAACAAGGCAGGTGACTACATGCTGATTTATACTTCTTTTCACTGAAATGTATGTCAGTTTTTCTCTGACAATGTAATTATCGGAGATTAAAAAGGAGCAAGTTACATTTATTTGCATGTAAAATTATGCTCTACTTTTCTTCCACCAGCTCAAGGCAGAGACTTCCATCTCTAGCTTTCCCCCGTAACAAACAATCTTTTCAGCTAGGTTGGGACAGGATTGGTCCAAAGTTATCCAGTGAGTTTTCATGAGCCGTGGTGGCACAGTGGTTAGAATGTAGCATTGCAGCCTAATCCACTGCTCACTGCCAGGAGTTCAATTCTGACCTGCTCCAGGTTGACTCAGCCTTCTGTCCCTCCAAGGTGGGTAAAATGAGGACCTAGATTGTTAGGGGCAATATGCTGACTCTGTAAATCACTTAGAGAGGGCTATAACTCCCTCTCTAACGAGCTCCCCGTGGAGATTCGAATCCTCACCACCCTCCAGGCCTTCCGCAAAGCCCTTAAAACCTGGCTGTTCCGACAGGCCTGGGGCTAAAGAGCTGTTGCCCCCGTCTCGAATGGTATGACTGTTGTGTGTTTTTAAATTATGTACTGTTATGTTTTGTCTTTTATTTTCTGTCTGTACCCCCCTTCCCTGATTTGAATTGTGAGCCGCCCTGAGTCCCCTTCGGGGGAAAAGGGCAGCATATAAATATAATAAAATAAAATCAATCAAATCAAATCAAATATAAACCACTATATAAGTCTAAGTGCTATTGCTATGACTGAGAATGAACTTAAACCTGAATTCTTTCTTGTCCCAGTTTAAACGTCATAATTCTAATAACAACAACAATTTATGTATATTAAATAACTTTACTGGCATATTACATCACAGCATTAACAATCTTATCTTCTTCTCCTAAATTTCTCATTCTGGGCAAATTTTAAAGCTATTTAATAGTAACTTCCTTGGGAATCCTGACAACCACAGTTCAACAGAGGTAAGAAACCTCACAAAGAAATGTCCCAATATCCCTCACCAAATCACAATTCCTACAATTCACTGCAGAAAACCATGTCAAATCGACTGAAATAAACCTCCTCATGTTTTGTCTTGAAGGGTGCAGTACTATTAATCGAATCTCTGTAGTTCAAGGATCGGAGGCAGGTGACCAGAATACTTCAAATACTGAATGCTTTAAATACATATTTCTCAATGCGGGTCATCAGTGTTTAAAGCATTCTGGTCCTTTGCCTCCAGCTTTTAGTTGAACAATTATTTATTTATTTAACTGGACTGTTCCTACGCAATCTTTCAGTGCAATGTTTTGTGTGGAGTAATAATAAAAGATACAAGCAAGAGCATCCATAAAAGAACAGAAGGAAGAGCCATTCAGATAAATAAAATCCTGTAGAACAAGGGTCCCTGACCCTGGGTCCTTGGACTGGTCCCAGGTTGCGCGGTATGCCGGAAACAGGGTCGCGCAAACAAGTGAAGCCTCATGGGATGCAGGCAGCACATGAAATCAAGCCTCCTCCGGTCCACAGGAAAAAAACTTTCTACACAGAACCGGTCTCTGGTGCCCAAAAGCTTGGAAGCCACTGCTCTGGAGTTCTGAAAACAAATTAATTACTATAACAAACAAGTCACTAAAATATGTTGGGTAGGCTTGCTATCAAATGCGGCCATAAATCTCCACTCCCGAGAAATTCAAATCCACATTCAGTAACGAGTTGATAGCAGAAGCTTCACAGAGTTGGCGTAGCTAAACATGCTATTATTGTCAACATGAAGGCATTATGGATGTGCAGAAGGTTCGTCTAGTGCAAAATGCAAAACTCAAATCTCCATTTTAGGGTTTAAAGTCTATACCTTTCCTCCTGTCTTTATGAGTCATTGGGAATTTGGCTGTTCCCTATATAGCCTCCTCAAGGAGGTGGAATGCCTGCTTAAAATTCACTAAATGGTTTCGACCTTAAAACTGTTGAGTCCCAATTCACCAGTTTCAGACTTTTATCATCATTTTCTCCTTCTTCCACTTTGGACTTGAAAGTGTTGTCTGCATATCTCCTTTCCCCCCCTCTAGTTATGGCCGATTTTTCTACAGTATTTCTTTGTCAGTGGGATGTTCCCTCTGCCCTTCAACATTCTCTATCCTTTCTTTATCTCACCTGGAGATCTTGCAAAGAGGAATTTCCCTATCTTCTTCGGCTACAATCAGAAGTTTCTCTTCTTTCTGGCCTTTCTGTTCTCTCTCCCCCACCGACATGAGAAATCAGGGCGGAGGAGAGGGTGATTTCCATCTCTTCTAGTCTTCCTCAAGAGCGTGTGAAGGGCAAGAACCTCATCTGCTGCTTATCATAATCAGTCTGTGTCCAGGTAACCATTCAAATGAATTGAATATTCCACTCTGCTGCTCTTGCACTTGGAGACCAAAGTCAGATTCTTTCCCACAAAAGAACCCGTGACCCGTCAAAAGCGCGAACGTCATAAGCGCGCCGACAACACCGCGGCGCTAAAACCGCGATGTCAAAAGCGCGCCGACAACAGCGCGCCGACAACAGCGCGCCGACAGAAGCGCGATTTAATTTAAGGTAAGATTTACAGTTAGGTTTAGGGTTAGGTTTAGGGTTAGGTTTAGGGTTAGGTTTAGGGTTAGGTTTAGGGTTAGGTTTAGGGTTAGGTTTAGGGTTAGGGTTAGGGTTAGGGTTACGTTACAGCGCGCTTCTGTCGGCGCGCTTTTGTCGGCGCGCTTTAGGGCTAATTAGTCGCTCATTCGTCGCGCGGTTTTCTTACCGCGCTTTAGACACCGCGGTTTAGTCAGGCGCGCTTTTGTTGTGCACGCATTTGTGGTGGAACCAAAGAACCGGGTAGTAGTAGTGGGAGCAGACAGGACTGGATGTCTTTTCAACATGTCTGGGAACTGCAAATGAAAAGCTACAGTACTGCCTAGGCCAGTATGAGAAATGACCCAATAAATTTGGTATCGAGCTTTGCAGATGCTGTATTTAGGGTAAAAATTGGTAGAAGGTCACTGGCAATAGTGGGCCTTTCTGGTTAGCAGAATACAGATTCGATTAAGTGGGGGAATGACTCTCTCCTCTGGCCCCAGATGTCTCAGAAGGAAGGAAAGTTGTGGGATGGGGTTCTGGAAATAAAAGGAATATTCTGCTTTACTCTCACACTGTCAATTCCAGAATCACACTGTCAATGGGACACTTCCAGAATGGGACAACGTGGTGTGGCCAACTCACTGCAACTAACTCACCATAGCCAACATGCCATGGGACAATTCATCCTGGCCAACGCACCGCAGGACAACTCGCTGTGAGACAATTCAATCCAATTCAAGCATTCAAAATGATTTTAAAAATTGTTTTTAATTTCAGTCAGGGGCTCAACGTAATGCCCAAGTGCCTCTGAGCCTGAGCCACTGGTGTCCAGGATAGATTCATTTTCAAATAGGTCAAATTGGAAGGGCATGTGCTTGTAAAATGCCCCCTTTCCCACAAGTATGACACTTACTTGATGCTTCAGAAGGGAAGCACCTTAAGAATCTCCACATGCAATGTGCCTAGGTTCTCCATAATGCCCAGATAAGCTTGGTATGTGTTGACTAGCATTTTTTCAGTTGATTTCGTTTGCTTTCTGGAGTCTTTGACGTCTGGGCAAAAGTGGGGGAGAGGATGGGACGAAGAGAATTTTGGCATTTTCCTCTTCGAGCTCAATGGAATCAAAGTTAATGTCATTTTCGGCTGCATCTTTTTCAGGCTGATGTGAATTGGCAGTTTTTATGAATAAAAGAAAAATGCTCTCCTCGTGCTTGTGTGAGGTCCAAAGCAATTTTTCCACATTATTTCTGAGGTATGCATAGTTCTAATTCAGGTAATATATTGCTATACACTGAATCTAAAACTGTGGGAAAAAATTAGTACAGGTTCTATTTCAGATCTCAAAAGGAGTCCTATTAGGTGCATTCAGGTTTAAATTAGGAAACACAACAATCTTCTGTTTAATTGCTTGGTAAATTTCAATGTTTTCTCACGTGATTAATTCATTTAAAATTCCAATTAATCAAAGATATGGCATTTATTAAAAAGTAAAGTAATAAAAAAGGGAAACAGCAGCCTAATATAATTTTCTTTCTTTCACAAACATCTGTACAAACTCCTACTATAACAAATCAAGAGTAATGGTTTATTTCAAATGAATTTAATCAGTCATTAACTGCAACTTACATACAGGTTACTCTGGACAGATGGATATTAAAAATGCTTGCATCTATTTTTGTTGTCGCCATATAGAATGGATTGTAAGTAGAGCCGAGGTGGCGCAGTGGTGAGGGTGCGTTACTGCAGGCCACTTCAGCTGACTGTTATCTGCAGTTCAGCGGTTCTAATCTCACCGGCTCAAGGGTGAAATGAGGAACCGGATTGTTGTTGGGGGCGATATGCTGACTCTGTAAACCGCTTAGAGAGGGCTGAAAGCCCTATGAAGCGGTATATAAGTCTAACTGCTATTGCTATTGCTAAGTGAAGCAGTCCATAAACTTTGCATGTGTATGTGTATGTACATACATACACATTTGTCGTCAAGGAATGAGCCAAAAGATGTTTGCCAATTTGGTTGCAGTTATTATAACAAAATGGGGCAAAATCAGTGATTAAACCTAAGAGTTGATTACTTTTTTCCCACTGGCACGGGAAAAAATAAGTTTATTTAATCAAGCGCCAAATTTTGATATTTTTAATGCACTGATATTCCCTCTGTATAATATCAGTAGGACACATTTGTAGCTATAATAATAATTCAATAGCAAAGATTCAAAATATTTCAAAGGGGAGAATACTTTTTCATGAACAGCATGTATGTATGATAATTCTGTGGGGTTCCCCCCCCCACTTCAGTTGCTTTTGTCTGTTAATTCAACTTTTTTTTGTTGTAAATTCTGTATTTTAATATATATTATTTTGCTTTTAAAAGCTGATTAAAATGTAAGGAAATAATAGACGCGCAGTGCATTGATTTAAATATATTTAATCGAATTGCAGTGTTTACTTTAAGAGTATTTCTTGTATTTAACATTACAACTCTCCGAAGTCTCTCTCTCACGTAACTAACAGGAAATTTTGCTCCAAAACATCTGGAGGACACCACATTGCCTAACTCTTAACTTTTATCTGATAATAGCTACTGGGATGTTGCCAACGTAGGGGAAAAACAGTCATATATTGTTACTAACCAAGATTTGCTATTTGATCTAACATAGGTTTACCAGAACAGCAATCCTAATTGTGATTATGGAGGTGCAATATGGTACATCTGTATACCCAGAACCCTGTTACTGATGGAGAAAGCAATGTTTTGTTTTTTCTTTCACAATGCAGTTTATGTTTTGTGTTCCAGAAACTCACTCCTGTAAGTACAGATTTGCTTTAGGCTGGCACTGCTAATAGTTCCAGAGAAACAAAGACTATTTGATATGCTAGATACAAACCACATAGTATCTCATAGTAGAGCTTATGGTTGGCTTCTGGTAGCCTGCAGACAGTGGTGGGATTCAAATAATTTAACAACCGGTTCTCTGCCCTAATGACCAGCTGGATAGGCAGGGCTCAGTGGTCATGTGACTGCGTGGGCGTGGCCAACTCAATGTCACTCAGGTCGATGGGCGCTTCGCCTTAGCTGTTACAATGTAATAAGAGTTAATTGGAGAGGCAGTTTCTGTAAGCAGGGCAACAAAGATTAGGCTAGAAACAACACCAGAATGTTTCCTTCCTGCCTTCCTTACAGGATTAGCCCTGTAATGTGGGAAAAAACAAAAGGAGATTTCTTCCAACAACCGGTTCTCTGAACTGCTTAGAAAGTTACCAACCGGTTCTCTCAAATCGGTGCGAACCGGCTGAATCCCACCACTGCCTGCAGATGACTAGCAATACAAGTCATCCTCAACTTACCACCACAATTGAGACTATCATTAAGTGAGGCATTTGTTAAGTGAGTTTTGCCCCATTTTACAACCTTCCTTGCCACAGTTGTTAAGTGAATCCCTGTAGCTAATAAGTTAGTAACCTGGTTGTTAAGAGAATCTGGCTTCCCCATTGACTTTGCTTTGCCAGAAGGCTGTAAAAAGTGATCACATTACCTTGGGACACTGCAACCGTCATAAGTATGAACCAGCTGCCAAGGATCTGAATTTTGATCCTATGATCGTAGCAATACTTCAAAGGTCGTAACTGGAAAAAGGATCATAAGTCACTTTTTTTTTCAGTGCCATTGCACATTTGAACAGTCAGTAAATGAACTGTTCTTAGTTGAGGGCTACCTGTACCCACTGCCCATGTCAACCCTCCAAGGTAGAGCAGAGCCGAGGTGGCGCAGTGGTTAAATGCAGCACTGCAGGCTACTTCAGCTGACTGCAGTTCTGCAGTTCGGCTGTTCAAATCTCACCGGCTCAAGGTTGACTCAGCCTTCCATCCTTCCGAGGTGGGTGAAATGAGGACCCGGATTGTTGGGGGCGATATGCGGACTCTGTAAACCGCTTAGAGAGGGCTGAAAGCCCTATGAAGCGGTATATAAGTCGAACTGCTATTGCTATTGCTATCTATCTATCTATCTATCTATCTATCTATCTATCTATCTATCTATCTATCTATTATCTATCTATCATCTATCTATCGGATTGTTGGGGGCGATATGCTGACTCTGTAAACCGCTTAGAGAGGGCTGAAAGCCCTATGAAGCGGTAGATAAGTCTAACTGCTATTGCTATTGCTATAGACTAAGAAACAGTGCAGATCTGAATCTACTTTGATTAGAACAGCTGTAGTAGCAAAATCTTGCAAGCCTGGGAGACTGACAAATTTCTGTTAAGGTATGTCCTTGGCTTCATTTATCTGATCGTTGCCTTGGGAATGGATCTTCGCTCTCTTCTACAAGGGTCATCCTCTGTGCTCACTATGCCACCTGATTAGGTTACAGCATCCTGCGCCTTCATATGGCTGGTTGATGAGCAATAACATAGTGAAGACGAGCTGAGGTGGCGCAGTGGTTAGGGTGCAGTACTGCAGGCCACTTCAGCTGACTGCTATCTGCAGTTCAGCGGTTCTAATCTCACCAGCTCAGGGTTGAACTCAGCCTTCCATCCTTCCGAGGTGGGTGAAATGAGGACCCGGATTGTTGTTGGGGGCGATATGCTGACTCTGTAAACCGCTTAGAGAGGGCTGAAAGCCCTATGAAGCGGTATATAAGTCTAACTGCTATTGCTATTGCTACAGTTTATTGGCAAAATATTCCAAAATTGCATTGGTTGCTAAAAACCTGATAAGCTTTCTCTCCTCAATTTAATTTTTTTTTTTTTTTTTGGCAAAGCTCATTTTCAGTTTGCACTTCAGCATAGCATGAAAACACAGTCCTTCCCCCCCCCCTCTTGCTTCCATCATCCAATGTTTGTAAATTAAACAAAATGGAAATAATATTGTTGGCTAGGTAGAGATGACAAATGGTGCCTTTGTTTATGAAGAGTGCTAAGTATAAAAATAGACATCAGAATAATGTGCACAACAACCCATTGGGACTCTCTGTGCAGTGGAAAGAACATGAAGGGTGGAACTAAAATAAGATTAATAACTACTTAAGAAAAACAGCCTTGTTAACAAGGAAAACAAGAAACCTCTCCTCAACTGGTGGAATTGGATGTTTCTCCTCATTCCAAAACATAAACCTTAATTTTAAAGAAACGGTGCGCTATTTGTGTTGCTTTTTCAATCGGAAGAATAAAACCAACCATTCTATTCCTTACGAATTTCTGGGTCCCACAATTCACCTTACAGATATTCAAGAACGATTTATACATGAAAACTCTTGGCTCTAAAAAAAAGCCCCAATAAGTTGTTTATAATTAATTGCATGAACAATAGAAGTGAGCTTTCAAGCTCAGCGCTGAGAGAGAGTTTCTTTTTATCTAATTGCTTGGAAGCCTTCCAAACTATTGAGCATTCCGGTGCACAACTGATTCCATAATTTAATAAAACAAGAATGCTCGGATGAAAAATATTGTTGTCGAAGTTGGTTGAACTACATGAATTCACTACTTAGGCAAATTCAGGACTCCAGAAATATCCTCCCGATAATCAAAGTGCCTTTCCCCACCGTTGAGCTGATATGCTTCCTACTCCATTGCTGAATCAGCAGAAAGCTATACCAGTATGAAATGCACTGTCCCCACTGCTAACCTTAATCTCCCTTTAATGCTTTTGTTTCAAGTGATTACGCGCTCTGCATGGGGCTACCCTTGAAAAGTGTTCAGAGACTGCAGCTAGTCCAGAATGCAGCCGCGCGAGCTGTGCTGGCTGGGGGATTCTGGGAGTTGAAGTCCACCGGACTTCAAGTTGGCCAAGGTTGAGAAACACTGGTTTAGAGGATGAATAATGAATTAAATTAAAGCTAATACACTAATGCACTTCCCAAAGTAGCCTTTGTCCCATCTGATTTGGAATGTACATGCCACACAAAGCCTGCTGTGACCTTCAAACCAATAGAAGTTGTACCCTCTGTAACACCGAATAATCTAATTTCATTGCCGTCCCATTAGAGCAGTGTTTCTCAACCCTTCTCTGTTTCCAGGGTATCCCCATGGGCGAGATCTAAGCACCCTGTGGGCTGGACTACAAGAAAACACAACATTGCTTGCTATAAAGAAAGATTTTTATATATGAACCTGTTGCAGAAATATGACATTATTCTTTTTCCCCATTTTATCTACTTATCGGTTAAACTTCACAGCTCCTGTAACAAGTGGATGGTAGGCCATGTCTTGACCCAAAAGAAAGAAGAGATAATAACTCATCCAGGAGTGCATTCAGCCTTCAGTAGTCTATTGGGTCTGGTATCTTCTGACTTGGGGAAGATAATTCTGTCTGGAATATATCATACCTACCTACAGTGTGTGTTATCTGCTTCTCGGGAGAACATTTTATAGTGAATACGTGCTTTACTGGACTAACTAGGCGAGAGGTATCTATTATTCATGAAGCTATTGTTTATGATGCCATTATGCAAATAATACAAATAACATCACTTTCTCCAATTTGCATCTATCGCTTTATGATGTGTGCAGAACACTGGTTGATTCAATGGGAAGTTTGTTGTACTGAGGTCTGGTGGATCAAGATTTCATTTTACTTTGTTTAATAATTTCGTTTCACTTGCCTATCACTGTTCTTTGTATCACAATACCCTAACCCTAAGAGCCGAGGTGGCGCAGTGGTTAGGGTGCAGTACTGCAGGCCACTTCAGCTGACTGTTATCTGCAGTTCAGCGGTTCTAATCTCACCGGCTCAGGGTTGACTCAGCCTTCCATCCTTCCGAGGTGGGTGAAATGAGGACCCGGATTGTTGTTGGGGGCAATATGCTGACTCTGTAAACTGCTTAGAGAGGGCTGAAAGCCCTATGAAGCGGTATATAAGTCTAACTGCTATTGCTATAGCCTTAATGGATGAAATACTGAACTAGATTAAATGGGAAATATAACCACTATTCAGTGGTGGGTGGTGCAGTCTGGTATGGCCATACTGG